>NC_046379.1:29689927-29974333 GCF_011125445.2 Fundulus heteroclitus | reverse complement strand
GGTAGTTCCAGCTGAATACGGCATTGGTTCTGGTGTTGGTATGGTAGTGCAAAGTGATCCTCTAATTTTTAGGATTTTCTCAGTAAAGAAGTTAGCAAATTCATTGCAGGCCCTGGTGGAGTGGAGTTCGGAAGCCACGGACACAGGAGGATTTGTTAACCTGTCGACTGTGGAAAATAAGACACGAGCATTATTAATGTTTTTCTTAATGATCTCAGAGAAGAAAGATTCTCTTGCATTTTTCAGTTGTAAGATATAGCTGTAAAGACTCTCTTTACAGATGTCATAGTGAAACTGGAGTCTGTTCTTTCTCCACCTGCGTTCAGCTTTTCGACATTCCCTTTTTTCACCTCTAACTGCTGGAAGCATTTCTCCAAGGAGATTTTTTCTTCCCGGAAAGTAACTTTCACTTTAACTAGAGCAATACGGTCAATGATGTTTGAGAATTTAGACTGAAAGTTATCTACTAGCTCATCTACTGAGTTGCAGCCCAAGGTTAAAGTAGTGAATAAAAGTTTCCGTGGCATTGTCCTTAAAGGTGAAAGGTGTGTTTTCTTATGATGTCCCTTTGGCTAAATAAGTCACTGGAAATTATGCTTTCAAAGGTGAAAGAAAAGTGATCAGATAGGGCAACATCAGTTACACTGACGTTAGAAATCTTTAGACCTTTAGTGATGATTAAGTCTAATATGTGTCCCTGTTTGTGTGTTTGCTGTTTAACATGCTGAGTTAAATGAAAGTTTCTAAGTGTGTCACACAGTTCTTTTGCATTTCTGTCTTCAGGGTTGTCAACGTGAAAGTTGAAGTTTCCCACAATAATTAATCAGTCATAATCAACACATATCACAGACAGGAGGTCACTAAAATCCTTAAAAAAGTTTGATGTGGACTTAGGAGGCCTGTACACATTCAGAAACATAGTTCATACCGGGCCCTTTACCTAGGGAGCCAAATGTTCAAAAGAGTCGAATTTTCCCAAAAACACCTTTTTACACTTTAGTGAATCATTAAACAAAGTTGCCACTCCTCCACCTTTCCTTTGCTGTCTGCTCTCACAAAGGAAATTGTAGTTTGGAGGTGTCGACTCCATCAGTATAGCTGCTTCACTAAATTCATGCAGCCATGTTTCTGTTAAAAAACATTACATCAAGATTATTGTCAATAATGAAGTCATTAATTAAAAGAGATTTTCCTGACAGAGATCTAATATTTAATAAACCCAGATTATATGACTTAGTGGTTGATGATGTCTCTGTGACAGATTGCATCTGATAGTTTATGACTTTTAAGTATTTGTTCCTGTTTATCCTTTTGTTTTTCTTATTTCTGCCACGTATTATCACAGATATTCCATAATCTCCAGCAAAAGGCCCAAGCTAATTCTGGAAACTGTCATGTCTGATAAACGTGCGGCCAGGGCCCAATCTGTATCACAGCGAAGTAATTTGGAGTTCCTCAGTACCAGAGTGTTCTGTGATACGTAAAGGAGGAGGATCTGAGGCTCTGAGGCCTTTGGAAAATCCTGGTTTATTCACAGCAGAATGGCTATGTGGAGAGGATGTCATCTGTAGGCCAGTCTTAAATACTTTGTTCATGTTGTGAGAAAATTCCAGAAAAGGAACTTCTGGGCTTTGTGGAGAAGAAGGGGAGGCGGGTCCAGTCTGGACCGGTGTTCATGACGATGGAGGTTCTTGGTCCTCTCTTTGTCCTGCCTCCTGTAGCTCTGACGACGCCTCTTACTGTGTCATATTTCTGGCCATCTTTATCTTGGCTTGTTCGGGCTGCACTGGGCTTATCATTTGTTTTGGCACTGGATGTACTTTGTTTTGGAACAAAGCTGATGATGCATGGTTCACAGAATAGAAGATGTTTGAAATCAGCCGTTTTGCACCTGACCTATTTAAAGAGAAACCATTGTCGCTGAACAGATGTCTCTCCCAAAAGATGTTAAAGTTGTCTATGAAGGTTACAGTTGTTTGTTTGCATGTTTTTTTTTCAGCCATTTGTTCAGCATCAGAATTCTGGAAAAAATCTCGTCTCCACAAGTAACGGGCGCATGAGGGCCGCTGAGAAACACCTTGACATTAAGGCCATCAACTAAGTTCAACAGACGAATGTAATCCTCTTTCAATACTTCTGATTTTCTCTGGAAGGTGTCACCCAGGGCTACAGCTTGTATTATGAGTTTTTCCAAGGTCGGGCAGTTCTTTCAAGACCCTTGGAAGGATATCTAAAACATCAGACACCAGGCTACAGCTCCCGTCGTAATAGATCAACACCTCTGAGTTTTTCTTGTTACAGAAATGTTTAATCCCCCTTACAGATCCATTGCATAATATCAGGGTCCTTGGCCTAGTGGCATGTCTTTTCTCTGATGTCTTAGAACGAAAATCGTTGACATACCTCTGATTTTTGTCCTCCTGGGTCACATTTTGGAGCGGAGCGAATCTGTTTAGTAACGAAATTCCCGCATTTCCAGCAGGTTTACTCCTATCATTTGTTTTGAGAACAGCCCACTGTTGTTTCACTTGTCTTGGGACATCTCTCTGTAGTCTCGGCCAGTTTTCTTTGTCTAGGTGTGGGGTTCGATGATCCTTTGGTCTTGCACCAAGAGTGGTCCAGGGATTCTCATTTTCCTCAGGGAACTGTTTGTTCGCTGAGTCGCTGGGCTGGTGGTCACCGTTCGGAATCACAGGCAGGGTTGTTTCATTTCCATGCGCGGCGTTTACATCATAATTCACTTCAAGTCGACAGATTTTCAGTTCCATAACAGCTATCTTCTGTAAAAGCTTGTCAAAGTCCAATGTGGTGAAGGAAGGCATCTTTTCAAAATCAAAAAATAAGTAAAAGAAAAATAACTAAATCCAACTTTCTGTGGTTTAGGTTAAGAGATAAAAAGGAGATAAAACGTAAAAGGCAGGAAAATGCAAGCAAGCAGGAAGCAGAGAAAAAAGCGTCCGAATAGGCAGAGAGGTGGAGAGAGGTCACTTTCTTTAGCTGATGGAATAAACAGCATCAGCTTATTATCATGATGATGATGATGATGATGATTAATAATAATAATAATAATAATAATAATAATAATTATTATTATTATTATTATTATTATTATTATTATTATTATTATTATTATTATTATTATTTAGGGCTGGGCAAGTTAACGCGTTAATTTCGCGTTAATTCATTAGACTATTAACGGCGATATTTATTTTATCGCGCATTAACGCATGTTGCTCACATGCTTTCAGTCAGTGTCAGTCAGCAGGCGCGCTGACTGCAGCGCGCTGTCACGGCAGCACTCTCCCGCTTCCCCTCCCCTCTCGTACATGGCTCAGCAGCGCCAGCCAATCAGCACGCAGGCTCAGCCTGGCCCGCCCACTCAGCTTTCACACAAACTTAACACACAAACAGCGGAGAGAGACCGCAGCAGCGGAAAAACATGAACAGAGGATGTAGCACCGTTTGGCTTTATTTTAATACCGTAAATGAAATCAAGCTGTATGTTTTGTAAAAAGCCGGTTCATTTCAGTGGAAACACAACAAATTTATCTAAGCAAGTGAAAAAACATGAAAACGTCGAGCCCCAGAAACGGAGAGAGGAGACGAAACTTCTCTCATTGCCCCGACAGACCCACAGACTGACGTCTCTGACTGAGGCGTTTCAGTCCTCCAGGGAACATCCAGGTAGATCAGTGGATGGATGGATGGATGGATGGATGGATGGATGGATGGATGGATGGATGTTACTGGAGCCCACACATAACATGTAATTAAGACCTTGAAAGAACCCAGTACATATATTAAAAAGTGTTATTTAAGATAAGATAACATTAGCTAATCCTTTTTTTATCCCACGACGGGGAAATGTATAGGATTAAAGCAACAGGCAGGTGCACACAACACAGACAAAATTACATAAGGATTGAAATATATAAGAGGTGGATTAGCGAAAAAACACTGAACATAACATTATTATTATTATTATTATTATTATTTAATTGTAATAATAAAATAAAAACCACAAAACCCAAAAGGTCAACAGTTTCATGATACATCAAGCTTAGGGACTGGCTAATATACAGCAGGTCAAAAAAGGCCATATTTTGGCTGCAGTGCTTGCTGTTCTCTTATGAAGAAAAGATCAACTAGTGCACTAAATTCAATAGATGGGTTGAAAATATCCAGTATAAAATAAGTGCTACAAATGTTACAACACTTTGGTTCATATGGCAGCAGAACATTAAAATAAAAGTGCTCTTTACACTACTTTTGAATTCATTCTTGGAGTTTGTAAATACAATGCGATTAATCGCGATTAATCGCGATTAATCAGGGCGATTAATCGCGATTAAATATTTTAATCGTTGCCCAGCCCTATTATTATTATTATTATTGTTGTTGTAAATGCAACATACATTCCAATGAAATTTGTCCTCTGCATTTAACCCATCCCTTAGTGAGCAGTGAGCTGGACTGTATTGGCACCTTCGGAGCAATCTGGGGTTAAGGGTCTTGACTCAGAAATCATTAATTAAATTAAGAGTAGAAATGGAAATTTAGTCCATTTACCATCCATTGAGTAGGGGGTAATTACGTTTAACCAGGTCGGTTTGGATCTTTTTCCCCTTAATAAATGAAGTCATCATATGATAATTGCTTATTTTATTTACTCAGGTTATCTTGGTCTGATAGTAACATTTGTTTGATGATGTGAAATAGTTTAGTGATACAAAAGCAAAAAACATCTGTGTGGTGAAAACACTTTTGCACACCAGTGTAATTTAGAAATGTGACTACTAATCTGCCTACCTTGTGTGTTTGTGTGTGTGGCAGGGCACTACTGTAGAGAACATCTGCTCAGAGCTGAGGTATCTCCCGGTGACTCAGACGCTGGCCGAAGACCGGGCACTGACTATCCTCTGTGACCTGTCCCACTCTACCCGGGATGCTGTAGAGGTCGCCATGGTGATTACAACACATTCTGTCCCTCGCTAGTACATTTTCAACCCTGTTCTGCCAAATATAAGAGATGCTTGAAAAAGTACCTAAATGTATAGGTGTGAGCCTTCACATTGTACCCTGCTTTTTAAAATAAAACATACTTTATAAAATTCAAACTGGAAAAGCACTGATCAAAGTATTGTGGCCAGTGCTCCTGCCAATTTTGTCAGATCAGTAATAATTAAAGCTATGAGAACAGTATTCAAATGAGAGGTCTTTTTATTTTAGCAGCAGAAGCAACAGCACACAATCTGAATCAGAGAACAGTCACTGTAAAACAGGGCTTTGGTTATAAGCTGTCTTTAACAATTAGCAAACAAAAAAACAGAGGAAAAAAAACAATTAGCACAGTTAACCTGGCTAGCCTTTGGTGAAAAAAAGGAGTCTCCAAATATATATTTTGCAGAGAAAATCCTAAACTGATTTCAGAAACTTCCAAAAAATATTTCTGATCCCAGAATGTTCAACGGCAGAGGTTGAGATCTTAAAAGAATGAAACAGAGAAACTTTGCTGTAATATGTCCAGCCTTGTTTTTCTCTGCCAAAAGTATTGCACTCCTTATCACAACCTGAATGAATCGCGAACATGTCTACGAAATGCAGTATTCTTAAAACTGTCATCTTACATCTCTGTGCTTCCTTTGAGCTCATTTTAAACATCCCACATATATTAAATTGGCTAACTTTGAGTTTCTTCACTGTCACACCTTCCTCACTGAAGAGTATTGTTGCTACCCCTTCCTGGTATTGCTTATTTATGGTGAATGTATGGATTGAAAAACAGATTTCTAAGTTTTCAACCTGTTGGCTACAAGTCATGGCAGATCAAGGTGAAAATCGTCAGTAGCTGATTTTTCGGTTCATCTTTATATTTAACATTTTCTAAGGACCATAAAATAAATAATCACAGGAATTAAATAAATGTACTTTATGTAGTGTCCCACAGTTGCCTTTCTCCATCAACAACTATTCCTTAGTTTGCCACAGCAAAATTGGACCTCTTCATCAGAAAAGGATTAGGAACAACATGCATGAGAATTAATTTAGTTTAAACCGCTGGATGAAATGTCTATTTTTTAAGACACCTTGGAAATTAACCATTACATTATTATTTAATACAAAAGCAAAATGAGTGATGTTGAGATGATAACCTGTCTTTACATCAGGATTTAACATGCTTATCAACCTTAAAAGGTTTTAACATGTTCCATGATCGATAATTCTATTGATATCCAAAAGAAGAGCAGAACAACTTTATTGCAATAGGCTCAACTTCCTGCTCGCGGTGGCAGTCTCATCCTGTTTTAGAAGCAGCAGCTCACGCTTCAGTATACAACATAGTTGAGTTTTATGCTTTTTTTTTACTTAGCAACAGCTTCCACACAGAGCAGTGTTATCAGCATAATTAGCTGCATTCATCATCTGGTCACTAATCAGGACCAGTAATATTTTACGTCCGTTCCCCAAAGATATCCTGTTCATCTTTCTTGCGTTCTGTTTGCCGTTGTGTTTTTCCCCCTGTCAGACTCCCTTGGCCACCCATACTTGAAGGAAGTCAGCCATTTTGGAGATTAAAGCGCTTAATAGAGGGATTAGCTCTTGTTCCTCAAGACAGCTTTGAGACCCACATACAGGAACAGGAGTGGTGTGCCTCTTCCAGTGCAAGGCTTTACAATTACAAAGAAAAACAAATAGAAAAACATTCCTGGGCCCTGTTTCACAAAGCCAAGTTAGTAGGTATCCAGAGTAAGTTCTAGGGTGAATTCCTACATACCCTAGCTATTTCATATCAGAATGCTCGGAAGCTGATATCCTGAGTCAAATTATGACAGCAAATCAGTTTGTGAAACAACCCTGCTTAGTAGTAGGGTTGTTTGGGCTTACCCTGAGTTTTTCTTAATTTTCTGCTGAGATCTGCAAAAGGAAGTCTCAGAAAGGGCGTGGAAAAATGAGCCTGTATGCTGGAGTGCGGATACTCAGCAGAAATCTTCATCAGGCTGATCACATCATCATTTCTGTATTAATATACTATTTTGAAGTGTTACATTTTTATGCCACTGTCAATGATTTATCTTAATATTCTCAGCCCGCACTACCCTCATATAACACAACAAGGGCTTGCAGTCAGTTCTTAAATTATTTGTGATACACTTTGTTTTCATGCCAACGGTAGCTTTTTAATAATGTGAGGCAGAAAATCTTTCAGAGGCAAGTGCATGTAATGCTGTCAAGAATATTACTGTTCACTTGCCGTAGAGTTTAATGGTGTTCACTAGACACATACCCACAAGACTAATAAAAGAATGGCACAGTGTGAAAGTAATAACTTATTCTGTGTCAAAGTTTAAGAGTAACAGCTCTTGGCTTCTATTCATATATTTTATGTTTAATTGGCTGGCCTTGGTTTATCTGCGCACCACTCACCTCCATCAATTTGCAAGTGTTTCAAGGAGCAGGGTTTTTTTAGCGATAGCCTGGGCTTCTCCAGCCCTGCTCAATGGCAGGGTCAAACAGAGCTGACTCGAGAGGAGTTTTGAGTGAACAAAGTGCTTCTCAGTGATTGGCCGAGGGGTGGGGAGACTGATAGGGTTTTCCCTATGGAAGTCCATAATAATATTAAGGAACAGAGTGCGTCAAACCGAAATATAACTTTACGATTTACAAACCATGAACCACGCCTGAAGTTCCCTTCAGGCGTGGTTCACTTCAGCTTTCTATACCCAGATGTTCTGTATCAGATTTGTAGATTTACCTCATTTACTGAGGCTTTGTCTCATTTTACATACACTTAAAGCTGTTAAGTTCTGTCTCTGAAGTGTCCATCCATCTACCTCATGTGGTAAAAGGTAGCGGCTGTCTACCTTTCATACTCAGACCAACTGCAAAGAAGTGTTGCTTCTTTCCTTGTCTCTTTGCTGTCTCCTCCAGCTTCTCTGGGGGAAGTCAGGATGTTCCCAGGCCATCTGAGACACGGTCTCTCCAGTGTGCCTTTGGCCTTCCCAAAAAGACAGCATTGTACTTACACTGCTAAAATCTGTTGCCTTTCGGTTTTGTTTAAAATTTCAGGAAAAAGGAAGTTGTGCTATGTTGCTGACCAGCCTCTTTCCTTCTGTGTGTCTTGGTGCAGTGCCACCATAGGCAAGGGGTTGAACAGGTTGGTCAAAAGGTCTGGTTCTATTGACAAAGTACAGCATAAAAACAAACCGCACCAACTGAAAATTTGCTACTTGGTATCAGTCTGTGTAATTACTTTATATAATCTGTTTCACTTTCTGATATAGTTATCAAAATGAATGAACTTTTGAATGGGTCCTTAGTGTAACTGAGGACAACACTGTGTTTGAGTATATTTTTAGAAGGCTCTGAGAGCACCACTGCTGTTGAATACAGCAGGTTACATTTGTCCCCCTTGTTTAAAGTAGATCTTTTTGCCATGGAGTTGACCATCCTCTTTCTAGTATCGACTGTTTTGACTAAAATTCTGGTTCAGAAAAATCCTTTATTTTTTAGATGTATTCTCCCATTTTGTCAGAACAAATTTAAAGGAGTGTACGGTTACAGACTTGTCTTTTATGTCGGTGTAGAAGAAAAGCATGCTGCGACGTGCACCTATTAACCCATTGTTCCTATGGGGCTCACCTCTGCTCCCTATCAGGGTGGCTTGGTACTTGGCAGTGCCTCACCTGCCTCCTCTGTCAGGACTTTACACAGACAGTTGCAACCAGTGACGAGCAGATAATGAACAAGTTGCTACAGTGTTGAAATTCAATGTTACCAGCTTATATTGCTAATGGCAGTTAGTGTGGCCATTGAGCATAAATTCCTCTAGTTTTGCTATGTGTAGCTGGAACATTGTGAAGTTAGACTTTCTGGTGTTTTTTCTCTATGCCTGTAGAAAACAGAAACAGGAAATCTTTGTATTTCTTTTTCCCAGGAGATTATTGGTGTTTTTACTCAGGTGTCAGTCAGTGAGTCAGAGCCGTGGGGCTGGAGGCTTGGGAATGAGCTGCTATTTTCCTCAGGAGAAACTAAAGACGCCGTTTTTCCCAGAGTGAACAAGGAGCATGGCCACTCTCTTCTTTATTGTGTGGGCCAATCTAACTACACGGCTCCAAGCTAATCCTGCTCAGTACTCCATAGCAATTCCACTGTTTTATCCTCAGCACCTTATATGAGAATTAACTCCAGCCATGGTCTCAGCAGGGAACATAAAGTGGCTTCATGGCTCCTGCCAGATGTTAGGATTAGCATCTCTTTCATTCTGACAGTTGAATTGTCTTTTCCTTTTCTTCTGTTTGCTAAATTTTGTCCAATGTAAAACTGGCTCATTTTCTCCACTCTGCCTTTCTTAATCTTTTGTTCACACATTTTTGGCAAAGCTATTGCTTGTCAGCAGCTCAATGCAATTGGTCAACCTTTCATAACTGTATAATGTTTTACAACTTATAATTTGGGCTGGATGTATTTTGGATGGATTTGGATTTTATATAATAGGATTCAAATTTTACCTGTTTGTCTTGTGGAGAAACTGTAGATGGCATGTGTTGCTAAATGGCACTATAGAAAAACCCGAATAGACCTAAGTTTGTACAGAAACGTAAATAGTTTTGCTTATTGTTTAACATTCTGGATTTCCTCATTTAACTTTATATAAAAAAAATGCTGGCACTTTCATCTGCAGTTATGAAGTCTAATCACCCTGGCTTAAAACCTCAAAACAGCAAATAGCGCACCTGTGAGAGAGGACTAGAAACCTCTTATTTGTTTGCTTTTAACTGGGGTTGTGAATACTCCATCACTTCTACAAATACAGTAATAGTAGTAGTAGTTAGACAGGTGGATTGTGACGAAATAGTTGCTCAATATAATTTGAGATGGTTGATATCCCCAAGTAGACCAGTAGATTTCAGGAACTATTGCTCACGGTTGTTTTATGTTTAATCTTAGTATAAACTGTTTCTTGCAAATTCCTTTGGGACAACGCCATGCCAACATTTTTCTTGTGTAAGAGATCCCCCATAGAAATGGCAGTAAAAGTTTGTCATTCAGTCATAATAATGTAATTTAGTCAACAATGTGGTTAGTTATTAATGGAAAATGTTATAAATCTACTCAGTTGTTACACACCGTGGCCTCACATAGAATTTCAATTAAATTTCTATTCATAAATTTCAGCAGCAGTCTCAGAGTTACGACACCAAGAAGCAAACTTGAAAAAAGCACCTGGAGAAGTGCTATGGACTAAAATCTGTTTGTGTCCTTTTTATGTCTTCTTAACTGCAGTCTTTTGAAAAGGACGGACGATCAAAGGACAGTGACTGTGGATATATTCAGAAGGCTGCCAGTGCCATTACTGGAGCTCTGTCGAAATACCACAACACTACCACCCTTCAAGCTGTAGTGGAAGCCAGTGTGGAGATGCAGGTTGAATGTCCTGCTGAAGGTGAGTCCAACATCTATGGCAACAAGGAATTATTGTCTGTCCTCAAGTTAACCACATGTCATAGAAATCTAAGAAAAAAAAGGTTGTTGGTGGATTCTCTGTGGTGATGTTGGGATATTTCAGGAGAGTTGAAAATATGAAGAAAAAAAAGCTGTGAACCCAGCACTGTGATGTCTATCTAATTTAGGAAGATAGGAAGTATAGATTAATGTGTAAATAGATTCTCAACAGACTTGACAATGCAACAAGGACCTTGTTTCCTATCAGAAACCCAGATTACTTTACTGGCACAAAACTATCTTATTAACCACTATGGGTGGAATGAGATCTCACAACATCAAAATGCCACATTGCTTTTTTCATTTGAACGGTATTTTGACAAGCCCTGTATATGAAGCTGTGCTTTAAATAGACAAGGTAGCAACAATTTTAAACAGCTGTATGTCAAAAAAAACAATATGAAGGAGCAATTTAAAGGACTTCAGCACTGTGCTGTGATTATGAGTGAAGGTTAAAAATGATACACAACATTTGAAACACCGAATTTCTTTAATATATATTGAAACTTGCAAAACATTGGCACCTAAATCACAAAAAGTACTACTATTAAAGACTTTAAGTTATGCCATGAAATGGTACCACCATTGGTGTCTGATGAAACTTGAGCCTTTTTACTGGTTTGAAGAAGCATTAGCGGACTTGTAACAATCCGTCCTGGTTTGTGGCCAGCTTCTGAGCCACATGTAAGAGATCTCTCAGGAGACTGTGGTTAACGTTTAACAAGTTTAATGAAATACAAAGAAGATGTAGATAGCTGGTCCTAAGGGAGTCCACTGAACTGTGAATCACCGCGAGAGATAAGAGTATGGAATAAAAGTTAAATCTTGAGAGGGAGCATATGCCACCTTGTCCATCCAGGGACATATGGCAGGATTCTGTTTGTAGATTTCAGCTCGACCTTAAATCAACCCAAACATCCTCCACCAGAAACTCACCCAGCTCACAGTTCTTCCCTCCCCCTGACCAACTGCCAGCAGCAGGTGAGGCTGGGGAGCATCTTCTCCTGCCCAAGAACAAGGATCAGTGCCCTCTTCTCTCTGTGCACTAATGACTGCACATCTGCAGTTTATTCACAGAACAGGACAGGTCCAAATTGCAAAGAACAATTGGAGCTGCAGAGAGGATCACCTGGGCTGAACTTCCATTCATTCATGACTTGTATAGGTCCAGGGCCAGTAAAATAGCATCTAATATAGCTGTCCACCCAACACATCCTGGTCAGAGGTTATTCAGACTTTTACCCTCAGGTCGACGCTACAGAGCACTGATGTCTAAAACGAACTGACATAGAACCACTTTTGATCCCCATGCTGTGTCTAAGATTAACACTTTATAGTCATGGTCGTCAGCTTCTCTGCTGTGAAAAAATTGCCCTTGTTCTTACTTTTTTCCCCTGAATACTGTCTCTTCTGTTATGGATTGTAGATTGCTGTTCTACTTGCTGCTACTTGTCTGCCTGTTTTCTTTGAGCAATGGAATCCGAAGTCAAATTCCTTGTTTATGCCCGCAATCTTGTTGAATAAAGTTGATTCTGATAATTAAAAAAAAAATCTTAACATTGATATGTGCATGACTCAGAGCCAGGAGTAGTGGGCAGTCTGGTAGTGTTGGTCCGTGTAGCTGCATTCTGGTGTGAAGTTGGTAACTGAACACTGGAGAGTGGACAGGTAGGCTGGAGGTTCCAAAGGAGTGACGAGCTAGTAATTACTGATCTGGGAGGAAACTGACCAAGAATTTATGGCACAAGCAAGTTTGAACTGGGAATCCAGGAGGCCTTAGTGAGAAGTAACTTTAAAAGAAGGTGGAGAGAGCAGGGTCAGCATGAGCACAAAAAGAAAACAATGAGGAAAGACTTACAGGGCTAGTGGTACCACTTGGGTTGACACTCAGGCGTCAAATGACAAGCCGCCAGCTCCTCTTAAGCTCCAGCTGATGGTAGATCAGGAACAGGTGTGTTGGAGCACACTGCTCAGCCCCACCCTCTGAGAAAAACCTACAGCCCCATGAAAGAGAGAACACTAAACAAACACACCCTAACATGATCATCATCATGGTCAAGTATTATGTGATCCTACTTGAATTGAATTATTCAGCACTGAGGAAAGTTTGAGATTTATGAAACATTTATTCTATTTGTAAAAACACAAAAATGAACATTTCCAGACGTTTTTAGAATTAGGACAACAGTTTATGGACAGGTCAAACACAAATGTCACCATTTGGAATCTTTCAAACCTTTACTCTATTTGAAACCAAAAAATAAACCATAAGTAATATTTTCCAGTGTGTATTGTTATAACCCTACTAATCATTTCTCTAAAATGGTGTATTAAATAGAAATCCTTACCAAAATAAAATGTACAAACCAAAGTCAGTTTCTAACATATTCTGTTTCACTCTCATTCAGGTTATTTAGTCCCTGTGCTGGGGGTTGTCTTCAGCATCCTCTGGATCTTCTGCCTTGTTGTTTGCATTTGGTGGACCCGTAAAAGAAAGAAAGAGCGAGAGAGAGCTGCCCTGTCTGAAGACATCACTGCTAACAACCAGCTGGAGCCGCTGCGGGGCAATACCCCAAAGGACAACCGCGACAGAGACATTCAGTATGAATGCAAGAAACTAATGGGCCCCTCTGACAGGACGTGTGATAGGGCCGATGACGATGAGGAGGAGTGGCAGCTGGAAGGGGTGCTGGAGGAAGACGAAGAGAGGGCCCTGGGCTTGGGGGATAAGTGTCTGCCTCACAAGTTCCCCATGATGGGAGCTCAGGACAGGAGCATGATTATAAAGGCGGATGTGATCTGCACAACAGGCAGCCGTCCAGTGAAAGCGCCACATCGGACGGCATACAGCCCCAAAGACAACCGGTGTAAAAATCTTAATGCCGCCAATCTTAGCGAAGACATTAAAGACCACTGTGTGTAAACTAAAGCAGGGACCTTCAGAGTCTTCAGCGCAACAGACTTTAAAACTCTTGCACCACAAGGGCAGACTACAGATATTTTAATTTTCTATTGTTTATCGAGCCTTATTTAAATTCTGTATTTGCAGCAGGGAGGCTTTTTTTAACTCATGAAACAAAAAAAAAATGGCATGAAAAAAAAAAATAAACTTCTGTGTTTCTGGAGTCCAAGAAACTCCTCTCCTTTTTGTTTCAAAACACTACTGGACTGCTGAAGCTTTTTGGTTTCATTATTTATGTGAACATTTAAAGGAAATTCAAACCGTCAGTGAGGAAAACAGTGTAGTTTGAACTGTAAGCCCCGCTCCCAACTGTTTTACCCCATGAGAAACCCTCCTTCTCCCCCCTGCTCTCCTCCCAGTTGACATGCATAAGACTAAACACGCCCCTCTAGCTCATGCACGATCCTCTGGAAGAAACAAGGCTTCATCGAGGGACTTTTCTTTGTCTTCTTCAACATAAATGGCTATGTCTTGAGTAAATTATATTTTCCTATGTGAATGGTCAACACTTACATTCAAGTAATAGCATACCAAGCTTTTCTGTTTACATACCCTGTCGTGCACGTGCTGGAGGAACTGGTGCTTAGCAAAGGCTCTGTCCCTCGTGCCGTTGGCAAAGAAAAGTGATCCCGGGCTATCCCCCAGTTCGCTGCTTATTCCTACTAAAGTAGGAAGTATTGTCTTTTACATTTCTGCATTTTTCTTATGTTTCATTTTATGTTGAGGCTTAAACGTTCCTGCATTTGCCCTTTCAAAATAAGAGTTATTGCCTCCTGTTTTTCTACACACTGGTCGTTCAGTATTTTTATTTTTGAACAAAAGTGCCTTGAATTGCTAGCTTTTTGCTTCTTTTTCACACTTGCTGATTCTTAATACATATAAATGGAAGAAAGTTTAAGTAACAAACTTTTTCCTGCAGCAAATAATTGTTTCATTGTGATGTACAGAACACATGTAAATAGGACAGAAATGGCTGTGTATATTTGATTTTAGTAAGTTAAGTGATTTTTTTTGTATTACAGTAATTCTAAATAATAAGGTTGCCTGTGGGCTTTGATTTGGATTGTTATGTCATTCCGTTTATTATTGGCAGGTTTTATTCTAATGATTTTCAGATTTTCTCTATGCTCAACCCTAATTATTAATACAGAACTGTTTAAAAAAAACTGTTAATTGCCATTGTACAAATGCTGAATTTGGAGAGTTGTGTTGTTTTAGCCGTGCATTATTGTGAAAGCTATCTTTCATCTTCTGTTTTCTTATATTTCTGCTATAGTAATAATATATAGGTGATTTTTTTTTCAACCCTTCCTAAACCTTTGTTTCAAAATGTGCATTTCCTTTTGTTTTGTTTTTGTTTATATTTTAAAAAGATCATTGATGACTATAATTTTTCACTGTCCTATTACTGGTCCCAGCATTACTGTTTTATTGTTTTGTTTTTAATCACAAACTCCAATCTAAGGCCAACATTAAAGTAAACCAGACATAATTATTGTTGTTTTATACAACGCTGGGCTCTGAATTTCCTAATTTTACTGGTGTTACACATCCTATTGTTTTCCAAGTATTGTCTGTTACCAGACCCTCTATGCCTTCTGTTTAAGTTCAGTTGAAATTGATCTGAAAAGGGAATTCCCAGTTCACCATTCTTACCCAACCATTCACAATAGCTTGGTTATATCCAATAAATTTAAGGTATGTCTGAAAGCTTTTTATTTATTTATTTGCGTATCTTATGCTACCAACTTTAAAAACACTTTCATAAGTAACATAACATGGATTTTGGACACTTAGCACTATCCATTCAGCCATTCGGCCAACATAATGAGCAGCATCATGAAATGGTGGACACTTTGTTGTAAGTAGGGGGAGGAAAGCTGGTCAGAATCAATGGGATGACAGATCAAGATGTTAACTCGTGTGGGCTCAAACTACAGGGTGTTCATTGACAGTTTTGCTGCAAGTTGTCCATTTAGATCACAAGACTAAAAATGGCATAGAAATAGATCTGATTTTCTATTTTCAATACACACTTTACAGGTCACAGGGTCCGGATAGTTCAAAGCACCACAGGCCGTCTCGCTTTAGCCGCCTCATGTTCCCCTTCCAGATAAACAGTTTTATGGTCTGTTGACAGCGGACATGCCACAAACGGTATCAAGGTGCCGGATAGTGAAGTGCCCTTAAGCAACATCCTCATGACCCAATACAAAAGTCTTTATGATATGACTGGGAAAGTTCATAATGTAACATGCCCATTCTATTTCCCTGTTCTTTTTTTCCTGGTTAAATGAAGGGAACAAGTTGTATAATTCTTGATGTTCACTGTTGTGAATAATTCAGCAATAATGGGGGAAAGTTCACATATTGTCACTATTTGTGTAGGAAAATTGTTTTTTTAAACATTTTGTTAATAATGATGAAAGAGAACCTAAATAAAATTTTTGACTGTAAAATTTGCATTATGTTAGCCCAAGAAGAGCAGCTGAATGCTCAGAACGTTGTAATGGTTTTGTAAAAAAAAAAAAAAAAAAAGGAAAAATCTTGGTTTGTTAGCTGACTTCATTTTTTGTTCAAAGAAATCCTATTATTTATTAAAGTATTTTATACCAAAAATGGTGCTGTCTAATTTCTTCACATGGATACTGTTGCTGTCTTTAATACTTTTGTATATGTAAATCAGAATAAAGACTGAAGCACAATTAAATACAACAAATAAAAACTAAGAACAATTTCTTCTACTGTTTGCGGTATTTGATATTAATTCAGACTATACTCTTCCAAGTTTTAGGTCACTTAAGGTTACTAAAAGTTTCTCTGATCACAAAATCTCAGACTATTCAGATTCAGTAGGTTCTATCTATTTCCTCTTTTGGTAGAATTGCCCTTTAAATTGTGGTCTTGAGTCAAACATTCCATCTACAAGCTTCTCACAATAGTATGCTGAAGTTTTGGGCCATTTGAATTGACAAAACGGGATTGACTGGGTCGGCGGAGTGTGGCATGGAGTGTGAACAAATAACAGTATTTACCATATTTTTCAGACCGTAAGGCGCACCGGATTATAAGGTGCACTGTGAATTAACGTGTCTGTGTGTCTATGTCCACACATAAGACGCACTGGATTATAAGGCAAATTAAGTACTCTTCCCAAGTGTGTAATATCACTCCACCCCTCCACGTACACAGCTCTCTCCTAAGACCGAGAGCAATCCGTCTCTGCCGGGAGGACAGAGTAGTCGGACTACACTGCCCTGTTTCTAACATAAGGCCAAAACAAATTTAACTTTTATATTGAATTAACTTGTTGGTTTATTGTTGCTAGCGCATACTCTGGGCTCGGGCTGCCTAAAGGCTCCTATATATTTGATTGGGGAGTGGTGGCCTAGTGGTTAGAGCAGTGTACTTGCGCTCTGAGAAGCTTGCAAGTACCCGGTCCGATCCCCACAGCCTGCACTCTGGGTCCCTGAGCAAGACCCTCAACCCCAGATTGCTCCCTGGGTGCCCCACAGTGGCAGCCCATTGCTCCCTAAGGGGATGGGTTAAAAGCTCATCATAGCACTGAAACAGCTCTGGTAAAGGTCACTAATGATATTCTCATGGCCTCAGATAATGCACTTGTGTCTGTACTTGTCCTGTTAGATCTCAGTGCTGCATTTGATACAGTTGATCACAATATACTCCTGCAAAGGCTTGAGCATACTGTAGGGATTAAGGGGAAAGCATTAGGCTGGTTTTAATCTTATATATCGGACAGATTCCAGTTTGATTCATATTTGTTCATGTTAATAATAAATCTTCTTCAAACTCTAGGGTCACCTGTGGAGTGCCACAGGGTTCAGTCCTTGGACCAATTCTCTTTACTATATATATGCTTCCGATTGGCAAAATTATCAGACAGCATGGGATTCATTTCCACTGTTATTCTGATGACACTCAGCTATATTTATCCATAAATCCTGATGAATCCATTCAACTACTTCGACTACAGTCATGTCTTGATGACATCAAAAGCTGGATGACTTTAAATTTCCTGCATTTAAAATTGTAATCTTTGGACCAGAGGCCTCAATAAATAAACTTCTTAATTAATCACTTAATCTGGATGGCATTAACTTGGCCTCTGGTAATAAAGTAAAAAATCTTGGTGTTATTTTTGGAGAGACAGCAGGCTCAATTTGTGGCACTGGTATCTGATACTGGCACTTCCTGTGGCAGCTCCAGCTACTAGTGGCACTTCCTGTGGCAGCTCCAGCAAAGAGTGGCACTTCCTGTGGCAGCTCCAGCAAGGAGTGGCACTTCCGGTGGCAACAGCAGCTAATAGTGGCACTTCCGGTGGCAGCAGCAGCTAATAGTGGCACTTCTGGTGGCAGCAGCACCTAGTAGTGGCACTTCTGGTGGCACTTTCACCAGCATACGACTGCCAAGAAGGTATCACGGCTGTTGTCGCATTCCTGTTGCTGTGCATGGGCAAACAATTTGTCATAGATGCCTGTTAGTCTATAACTACTTCCAAATAATCATGTTTTATTGATATTATTTCCAATAAAACCTTGCGAACTTTCGCCAGCCGCCTGCCACAAGTGCTTTGACTCGTGAGCTGGAGCTGCCACAGGAAGTGCCACTCTGAGCTGGAGCTGCCACAGGAAGTGCCACTAGTAGCTTGAGCTGCACAGGAAGTGCTGCTATTACCTCCACTGGAAGTGCCACTATGAGCCGCCAGCTTTTATTGCAAATAATATAAATAAAATATGATTATTTGGAAGTAGTTATAGTCTAACTGGCATCTATAACAAACAGTTTGCCTAAAAACAGAAACAGTACGGGAAAAGCCATAGCACCTTCTTGGCAGGAGCATGCCAGTGAAAGTGTCACAGGAAGGGCCACAGCTGCCACCGGAAGTGCCAGTGTCAGATGCCGGTGCCACAAATTGAGCTCGGCCCTACTTTATTTTTGACCAAGACATGTCATTTAAATCCCATATTAAACAGGTTTTCAGAGTTTCCTTTTTTTAACCTCCAGAATATCGCCAAAATTAGAAATATTCTGTCCAGGGGTGGTGCTGAAAAACTTGTCCATGCATTTGTTACTTCAAGGCTGGACTATTGTAATTCTTTACTATCAGGACGCCCACAAAATGCAGTTCAAAGTTTTCAGCTGATCCAAAATGCTGCAGCAAGTGTTCTGATGAAAATCAACAAGAGGGATCATATTTCTTCTTCTAACGTATAAAGCCCTTAATAATCAAGCTCCATCATATATCAGGCTCCTCTCCTGTGGAACCAACTCCCAGTTTTGGTCCATGAGGCAGACACCGTGTCTGCTTTTAAGGCTAAGCTTAAAACTTTCCTGTTTGAAAAAGCTTATAGTTAGAGTGGCTCATGTTACCCTGAGCTACCTCTGAAGTTATGCTGCTATAGGTTTAGGATACTGGAGGACATTGGGGCCTATTTTTCTCACTCTACTGAGTTCTACTGTTCTCCAGTTTTGCATTGCATTGCATTGAAATGACTGTTGTCATTTCCGCTTTTAACTTTTTACTCTCTCTCTTTTTCTTCATAGTAGGTACACCTGGTCTGGCGTTCTGTTAACTGTGACATCATCCAGAGAAGACAGACTCACTCGCTACTACCATCTAATGTAGAACACATTCCTGGATCAATGTGTGCTTCTGTGCTTTTTTGTCTCTCTTGTTGTGTCTCTGCTCTGTCTTCTGTAACCCCCAGTCGGTCGAGGCAGATGACCGTTCATACTGAGCCCGGTTCTGCTGGAGGTTTTTCCTTCCCGTTAATGGGGAGTTTTTCTATCCACTGTCGCTTCATGCTTGCTCAGTATGAGGGATTGCTGCAAAGCCATGGACAATGCAGACGACTCTCCCTGCGGCTCTACGCTTCTCCCGGATTGAATGCTGCTTGTCGGGACTTTGAAGCAATCAACTGGTTTCCTTATATAGGACATTTTTTGACCAATCTGTATAATCTGACCCAATCTGTATAATCTGCTTCGAGCAGCTCAGTGTATCAAGCTTGGTGTCACATATAAAGCAGTTTGATATAAAGACTTCTTGTCGCTGAGCAGTTTGTAGTGTGACATCACGTGCGCGACAATAAAAATTACCTCTGCACATATCTGTATTCGCAGAGTCCGTGTTGAGTACACCTCAGTTACGCGTGGAACTCCGTGGAGAGAAGCATGTGGGCGCCTTTACATGAATGCACTTCTTGTTTCGACATTATAGTCAGGCAGTCATGTAGACTGATCAAGGGCCCGATCAGGTGACACAGTGTACCGTAATGCTCCATATATCAATTGAGGGGAGCGGCTTTGTTGCTAACCAAAGTCGTACTTACACACGTTAACAGATTTTTGAGCACATTGTACCACATAAAATCGGTCAGTAAGCACAACGGTAATCATATATAAGGCACACCAGATTATAAGGCGCACCATCAATCTTTGAGAAAATGTAAGGATTTTCAGTGGCCTCATAGTCCAAAAAATACAGTAATAAAAATGTATTACAGTAGACCTTTTTCAAACACTGCAACAACTTTTTAAAGAATCTGTTCCATTTCTTTATATATTTCCCCAGAATCATTGAAAACAAAGCAGAGGCCAACACTTTAATTTGTACTCCCTCACTACTTGATGTTCCTGTTCATACTGTTACTACCTGGGTGTGTGTTGCATCCTTGATAAAGAAGGTAATTGTTCATAGGAGGCTGGCTCCATGGCTTAATTCAAAACGTTGTACTTTGAAGATCAATGCAAGGGATACAGGGGGGAAAACACTTTACAGATCCAGAGGAGTCCTACTTTATGTAAAAAAAAAAAAGTTGCTGCTGTTGTAAAAAGACATGAAGCTAAGCCAGGGGTGGGCTGAGGTTGAAATTCAGTCCGCAAGTCTGGTTTGTAGAGGCCTTTCATCCGATCGCAAGACAGATACCAGTGGAACCAAAATTTTGACTTTATTTGAAATATAAAAACCCTTTGCAACAATTAAAACTACATGGTTATTGTATCTAGTGAACTATTTTCAGTTTATCAAGGTTTACTAAACAAGCAGCTTATCATAAAAATCAGCAAATATTAAGGAACAAAACCTACATCTGTATCCTGAAACACAAGCTAGACTTCATGTCTAGACTTAATCAGCTTTTTCAGCCTATTCAAGAAACAGAATCTTTTATTGTCACCATGTTTTACCATGGTGAAATTACCTTTGAGACAGATAGGATACACACAACATGACACACATACACAAAAGACTTAATATTTAAAAAAACTTTCTTCACACATTAGAGCATGCACGTTTGTATCAGAGTGTGATACCAACTGATATCAGTCCCTTTGTGAATATGAGCCATGTTACATGGATTAGGACCTCCTTCATGAATCTCAAGAAATTAGGCAATTTTTGTGCAGTGATGTTGAGGCTTCATTTACAGAAATTTGCAAGTTGATATTCCTGAGAATAAGAGTGTGCAAACAGGCAATAACAATAGTGGGATCGTAACACGATGGGCCACAGACTTTTCAGCTGAGGACAATAGTCCTCACAGCTCTTGGAAAGAAGCTGTTTTTGAGTTTATTAGTTCTGGATTTGATGCTTCTGAAGCATTTACCTGATGGGAGATGGGCAAACATTGCATTGCCTCGGTGGGTGGGATCACTGGAGATGTCTCTAGCCCTTTTCTGGACTTGTGGTGCATAAACTGAGTCTAAATCCTTTAGACGACATCCCACAATCCCCTTCATTGTCCTCACCACCCATGCTAAATCTTTCCTCTCCTGCACTGTGCAGCTCCCATACCACACAGTTATGCTGTATTGTGTAAAATTTAATTGATGTATGTAACTCTGATCATATCTTATCTAGATGCAGTGGCATATATGTCCCGTGTGAAAGAGCTCACAGCTCACAGATTTACAAATATAAATACAATTTTCAATACTATGGCAACATTTTTATGACGTCAGTTTTCTTTCTTGTCAAGAGCAAACAAGTTATATTAATTATAGGATGACAATATTTTACCATTTTCATTTAGCACCAAACAAATAAGTAGAGGATCGATCAGCTCTTGTTTAAGAAAAATATATTTTAAAAGTGTCTGTCCCTCTTTTATAAAACAGTAGACAAGATAAGACTTAGCACAAGTGTTAATATTTGTTATGGAAGGGTGTAGCTTTGCTACAGTCCTGCAATTTTTTTTAATTGCTTATCTTTTATGAGCCACTGTCAGTCAAGAATCAAGAGTCTTTTTTGTCATCATGTAGCCATAATGCAATTTTATGATACACTAGCTCAGATCTCATATACAACCAAAGACTTCTATGGAAAAAAGAACAGTGAGTATTTATAGACAAGACCCTCAAAAATGCAAAACCACACTTGATAGTAATTGGTAGCTTCTGAACAACTGCATGCTGGCATCTGTATAACAGAATTGATGGATCAACATTTATGACTGTTACAACAAGAAGAATCAAGAATCTTAATTGTCATCATGAGACCAGAATTAAAAGGTAAGCTCAGAATGCACAGAAATTACATCTATCTATCTATTTATCTATCTATCTATCTATCTATCTATCTATCTATCTATCTATCTATCTAATAGATAGCACACATTGAAAGAGAGAGATGCGCTACCATGCAGTAGGAAGGGCATGATTGTACACATGCCTGGGCTTTCACCCACAAAATTAACATCTAATTTGTAGAGGGATTTGACTGCTGCAAATGCTGGAGCATCCTCTTCTCTCTCTCTCCTCAGCCTGGACCTCTCATGAGCGTTTCATTCACTTCTCTGAAATACTTCATATTATCATGGATGTCATCAGTCTTCCTCTTTTCTTAAACACGAGAGTTTTTGTTTTCTTACCGCATTGCAGTATTGACTAGAACCTTTAATCATTTGCACTGTACATATATCCTCTCCTCCTTGGGTTTTCAGGCCAAAGCTTGTTGATGTTCCACTGTCCTCTGAAATACAGAATAGTAATGCAGAGGTTGTATTAATAGATGTATTAAGACATGGTATGTCATCTAAATGAAAAGACACAAATGAAACTGAAGTTGGCTTACAGTTGTAGTCTTGTCTCTAAATTGACTTTGAAAAATGTTGCTATTAGTTTAAAACTACTTTTCATGTGCCAGCACGTCTTTATTTCAGTCGATAAAACAACTTTGGTTTGAAAACACGCTTGGGAACCGGTAGCAAAAAATCTATGAGGGCGCAGCTCCTGTCAGACTGGAAAGTTGTTTGCCCCTGGGTCTGGCTGGTATAGCAGTCCGAGGCTGCTAAGAGTGTGCAGAGTTGTAATGTCCACTGTCGTTGATATGCATCGTATCTGTAGTTCTAGGATAAACTGCAGATCGTATGCTAGAGTACCATTACTACACCAAATGTTCGGTGCTAAACTAGAGGGTATAAATGTCTTATTTGCCATTAAATGCCCAATGCGCTCAGGAGCTTTTGCAGCCACAGGCGAGCAGGCAGTTGCCCTGAAGCAAAAATGGAGGTCAACATTAGACCTCTGGAAATTTCTGAACAGCACTTTAAACTTTAGTCCTGCTTCTCTGAAATGAAAAGGCACAAATGATTCATGAAAGTGTGAAGGAAAATTGAGTCGAACCCAGTTTTATTGTTGAGATGATCACGCCGTGTGATGATGTTCACAGGGTAAGTTACATCTTCAAGCATGCATCATTTATTACCTCCATGTAGTGCCAAGACAATGAGGTGAACTATTTCTGCAAAATCTTCCCTTTTAATGACACTGTTGGAAGTGATTAACAACAGGCAGCTCTGCATAAAAAGCCTCCAGCAGCTGTGCTGGATATCCTTAATGCTCATTGGGGCATTATGTGCCATGCTGTGTGTTCATCAACCCAACAGTTGTTTTGGGAGGAATGGGAAATATGCAAGGAATCCTGGATGGTGCAGTCTTTGGGTCACATGCACATGCAATGTACCACAATCACTGACCTACTTGAAGAGAACTACAAAGTATGAGTCAAGTTTATTTGTGTAGCACATTTCAGCAGCAAGGCG
Source organism: Fundulus heteroclitus (assembly GCF_011125445.2). NCBI lineage: Eukaryota > Metazoa > Chordata > Actinopteri > Cyprinodontiformes > Fundulidae > Fundulus > Fundulus heteroclitus. The sequence goes on along the minus strand of NC_046379.1, from coordinate 29,950,804 downwards.
GTTCAAAATGTTTTACATTATGAAAACATAACAATATACATATCAAAACAGTCAATGGTTGTGAGACGAGTAACAAACATTAAATTGTATCAAGTAAAAACAACAATACACATCAAATATGTTGGTCAATGGTCCTGTTATTACGGGCCGTAAGCAACTCTAAACGGGTGGGTTTTCAGTCTTGATTTAAAGGAACTCAGTGTTTTGGCTGATTTGCAGTTTTCTGAAAGATTGTTCCAGATTTGTGGAGCGTAGTAACTAAATGCTGCTTTTCCATGTTTGGTTCTGGTTTTGGGTAGGGTAGACCAGAACCAGAAGATCTGAGAGGTCTGGAGGGTTGTTTACAGCAACAACAGGTCTTGGATATATTTAGGTACTAAGCCATTCAGTGCATTATTAACTAACAGAAGCATTTTAAAGTCTGTTCTCTGAGCTGCAGGGAGCTAGTGTAAGGTTTTTCAAACTGGGATAATGTGCTCAATATTCTGGGGTTTAGTGAGAATGCGAGCAGCAGCATTCTGGATCAGCTACAGTTGTCTGATTTTTTTGGTAGACCCGTCAAGACATTGTTGCAGTAATCAGTGCGACTAAAGATAAACACATGGATGAGTTTCTCTGGATATCGTTGGGGTATCCTCCTGACTACCAATAGTTAAAATTTTTCCTCTGTAGAGGACATTTGTAGACTTGAATATCTCCCACCCACTGCATACTACTGAATAAATTCCTTTTGGTATCTACAGAGGACATTTAGGGCTTTTCAGTGATACCAAATTTGAAGGGGGGGCTCTTTTGAACCTTCCTTTTCCTCATTCAGAAAAATGGGGTCCATCAGTACAAGCACATTTTATGGGAAGAGAAAAAGTGCATAATATAAGTGCATAATGCATATTTTGGTTTAAAATTTTGTTGCCATATTCTAAATAAGTCTCTTAACAGCATATTAAAACATTCTATGAAGGACTTTGACTGTATTTTATCATTGTATTTAAAAGTTGAAAAATTGTCCTCTGTAGTGGACATTTGAAGTTATTTCCTCTGTTTTTTTCTGTTTTTTCCATCGATTTTTTTAAATGACAAGAAAGGGAGTCGTTCTCAGATGCAGAGAGAATTTTACTGCGGATTATTGATGGAGACTCAGATATTCAGTTGTTTGATGCAGAAGGTGAAGATGCAATGTTTCAGGCAGAAGCCGAGGGAGTTGATTCAGAGAGTTCTGAGGATAAAATTCAGGCAGACAAGAAGATGCAGAGTCAGATGAAGCAAGACAGTCCACATTTCAGTCCAGTAGGCGTCCTCTGTAGAGCCAGAATATAAAGTACACCTTGAGTTTGTATTGTAAAAAAAAATATTTCTCTAAAAATTGAGACTAATTTTAATTTAGTTTTTTTCCTTTATTGTTTTTTTTAAGATTCCAATTCCAATGCAGTGATTCTCCCATCATTCAGAGCAATGATGCCATGACACGCCAAAACTGGACCCCAATGGAATAATTTAAGCAGTACATTGATGACTGTGTTTGAAGTGATGGTAATCAATGTGAAGTCCTTGGCCGTTTCTCAATTCACGAGAACGCGAGTCCGTACTCGCGTTCTCGTCAAGTCTGTTCTCGGTAAGAACACAGGAAGATCGGACTTGACGAGAACGCGAGCACGCAGCACGTATTGTGCATTGGAACAGAAGTATACTCGTGACGTCATCACACCCACAGCGCTTGAGCATTCCTTTAACGTTCAAAACTATTTATACACTACACCATCATATCTTATTGAAAACGTTTATTTAAATTAATTTCTAAAAAGTATAAAAAATATCTAAAATAATTACAGAACTGTGGGTATAAAACCAGCAATAGGGCTCGGGATCCGCGTTGCATTGTGGGACGTGGCGGCCATATTGATGGCAACGCAACGTTAAAATACCTCTGACATAACGTTATTGAACGAAGAGACGTAGAAGTAGAGTTGAGAAAGAATAGATAGAAAAAATATGTTAGAATACCGAAAAGGATCTGAAATTTACCGGGACACATTAAATAGAGAAATCAGGGACCGATATGTTGACAAAATCAGCATTATTATGGAGCGCCGACGACGACTTGTTGCCACCGTTTTGCATATCGGACGTCTTCGGCTACCTAGTTTGTGGTGTGAGCGCCTATACTTCAGAACAGTTCCAAAGCTACAAGTCCTTGGAGTCTCATGTGCAGTTTACGAATGGATGGGTTCAGAAGCTGCAGACCATAAAGCCAGCAAACAGTGGGAACACAGTAATTCGTACAAAGGTAAGCTGTGCTCAGACGGGCTCTGGCACCTGCTAACCGTTAGTGCTAACAACCACTCACGCATGTAATGTCCTTTTAACTAGCTGCTATGTGTTTCAAAGGTGTAGTTAGTAACGTTAACTGCCAGCCCTCCCTAAATCATCCGGGTTTGTCACGTATTTGAGCCTTTTCCCGCTACCATTTTAGTATTTATGTGCATGTGTGTGGTGTCGCGGCTGAAGGAAAGAAACTGTAGGCTATTAAATAAAACCGTGCATCTTTAACTTACCAGAATGAAAATGCAGGGAACACACTCTCATTGACATCGGGATACTGTGGAAAGTTATGATCGGTAGTCTTAAAGCCGCGATCCAAGCGAGCCGACAACTCCATTGCGCTTGCTGTCTCTCCCGTGGTTGCGCCTCCAGGCAGGAAAGCGGTGGAAAGTTAACCCATTTTCTATGTTTTTTTCCATGGCGATCATGTGTTGCGCTGTTACAGCCCACAACACAGCAACGGTTTACCATGGTTGAAATGAAGTTACGGTAAAATTAATCAAATTAAAACACGGCTGAGAGAGGGAGTACAGTATGCGGTAGTCATAGGCAGTAGTCTGAGTAGCGGGGGCGGAGCCGCGGAGGCATTCAATATGGCGGCCACACAAAGTAATACGTCATGACGACCAAGCCCTATAGCGTGAATTTCTTTGTGGGGAGTTGTAATTGTTGTAGTTGCAGAGGCGATTGAATCTTCTTTAAAAATCAGCACTTTGTAGAAGCAAAATTAGCAATACGAGCAATGTTGCTGTTGCTTCGGCCTTTGGTCAGCTTTACCAGCAGGCTGAAGAGGAGGTGATGCAGTTGAGGAGGAAAATCCGAGCAAGGAGAAGATTGATGCGGCAGAGGAGGCTCAGAAGGCAGGCTTTGCTCGCCCATCTATTGCCAACTGGTAGGCATTTTAAGATTGACAGCCTATTTCCTACTTTTATCTTTAAAAAAAAAACCCATTGATGATGATATTAAAAACGTGATCAGGTTGAAATTGTGACTATTTTTCCTATAATAATAAAAATGAAGACCCAGTTTTAACATTAATAACAGTAGGGTTAAGCTACTTTATTGCACCTCCTGACCTTCACAGCATTGATCATTAAGAAAGGAAAAAAAAAACATTTTTATGTCTGTCCACCTTTACAGTGATTAATCTATAAATTATGTGCAGTTAGTTCAGCCCATTTTTTCAGTGAAATGGTAAAAATACCAGAGAAGGGAAGCCATTTGTCACATTTACTATACTTGACTAGTTTTACAACACTATACATTTTATCTTTTCTTTCTTGAGAACTATAATAATCTGCATGTTAAACAGGTATAGTTTTATGCATAGAAAAGGTGACAAAAAACAATTAACATTTGGCATTTTTTATTTACAGGAAGAAACAGAAACAGAATATGTGAGGATAAACACTTCTGTGCCAATCCTCCAAATATTTTTTAATGAAGGGGACCTGAAACCAGCCTTCAGGCTAAACAAGGCCACCATCGTCCTCCTCCTTCAGCTGCTGCCCATCCAGAAGGTCCATGGATGGCCACAGGAGATAGAGGTGCTGCTGACCCTCTGCTGGCTGGCCTGTGGTGCATCCTATAGGGAAACAGCTTGCCAGTAAGATCTCTTACCTTCTTGTCCTTAAATAGAGCCTGCAATGACACACAATTGATAGATGATATTAATTGGATAGAAGATTAAGACAGATCAGCATATTACCTAAATTACAAGTTAATTTTATATTTGGTACAGGTCAAGTGGAGGCACGCTACAACAGGCACCACGCCAAGGCTGATAAACATCATTGAGCGTGTCTTTGGTGGTCTGAAGACACGGTGGCGTTCCATCTTCTTCAGGGTGCTGGAGGTCCACCTGACGTTTGCCCCAAAAGTAATCGCCGCCTGCTGCATCATCCACAATATTAGTATAGAGGCAGGGGACCAGCTAGATGTGGAGGATGAGGAGGTTGACCCAGAGGAGGATGACCATCCGGCGGCTGAAGACAGGGAGCTGCTCCAGCTGGCTGCATGTTTAAGTGAACATGACTACACCTGACCTAATGTAGATCAGTTGGAGTCATGTTCACATGCTGCTTCATTTCTTTTGTTTTCACCACCTGGAAAAATACATAAAATAATGCGTAAATTAATTTCCATTCCAACTATTTTTAATTGTAAGTTTATAGGCATTGTCTGTTTGTATAAGATCTTAATGAGTTATTTCTTTGTTTTAAACCATGTTAGTAACTGTTAATAATTTGTTGAATATATTACACCTTCATACTGTTCCAAAGATAAAACATTTGTATAAAATAAATGTCTGTTTTTTCATATACTATTATTACTATTATTTTCTTTCCCTCTTTCTCCTCTCAATTATCCGTGTCCTGACTCAGAAGAAACTCACTTAGATAGGAAAAACATTTATAGAATGTATTTATTTATTTATTTTATATGCTGCTGCCGTCCTAGGGAGACATTTACAATTTATTCCAGCAAGTATTGAGTTAATAAAGCAACACACGTCAGTCAGATAAACACAAAACAAATAAATCATAACCAGCGGTACTATGCACACTACTTTTTTTAATTACGCACTAACTCTGTAAACAGGCCACATAGGAAAGCTTAAAAGTATAATGTTCTCGCCTCAAACGATCTGAAAACGTACTTTTGAAGAACAACAGCAGCAGAAAAGGGAATTTTTAACTTACCGCTGTGAGCTCTGTTTGCGCTGTCTCAAATCAAGCTGCGGCCGCGGTGCATTCTGGGCAAGCGGTCAGTCTGAAGAACGCACAAGTCTGCTCTGATGCATGCTCGATAAAGAGGGCGGGCGAGAACAACATCCGGGGAATTCGGCGCGTTCTCGATTTGGCGTTCTCGGCATTGGAACAGTGCTCGGTCTGAGGCTGATGACGTGTCACGAGCACACAAGCACACGAGAACGCTGAAGAACGCATATTGAGAAACGGCCCTTGTGTCTGGAGCAACATTAAATACCACTCCTAAAGAACTGAAGACATTCTTTGGGAATTCTATTTACATGGGCTGTCTAGGATACCCAAACATTTCAATGTATTAGGCCTGAAATACCAGAATTCAAATTGTGGCAGAATCCATGACCAGAAATCGGTTTTACAAGCTTCGAAACTCCATCAAGATCATCAATGACAATGATGTTTCAGATGATGAAAAAAGAAGTGATCTCTTGTGGAAAATCAGGCCCCTCTTGACCAAAGTAAGGCAAGGATGTTTGAGTCTGCCAAGAACAGGTAAATTGTGCATTGATAAACAAATGGTTTCATTAACTGGTCGATGCCCAGTGCGCCAGTATATACCAGGCAAACCACATCCAACTGGATTGAAGGTGTTTGTCTTTGCTGCACCAACTGGTCTGGTCTTGGACTTTGTAGTCTACCAAGGTAAGACTACCTTCCAAGTTACAGGAGGAAATGGCATTGGAGAACAAGCTGTTCTTCATTTGGCAGAGTCTATTCCTCAAGGAACCCACCTGTTCTTTGACAGGTTCTTTATAACAATCAACCTGACAAAAGGGTTGACAGGAACTGGAACACTGATGAGTAACAGGGTTCCAAAGGACTGTAAGATCACAGAGGATAAGGCCTTCAAAAATAAAGGAAGAGGTGAATCAGAGATGGTTGTCAGACGAAGCCCCCCTGAAGTTGCTGTCAGGACACATGCAGAAGATGGTCCAAGAACGACAAAAGATTTGTCCAGGAGTCAAGGCCACTGGCAGTTGCTGAGTACAACAACAACATGGGTGGCGTGGACTTGGTTGACCGAATGTTGAGTTTCTACAGGATGGCTTCTCGCACTCGAAAATGGACAGTGCGTGCAGTTTTCCACTTTTTTGTCCTGGCAATCACCAACTCATGGCTTCAGTATAAGAGTGACTGCCAATTTCTGCTTCTCCTCTCCAGCTACTTGCTTCCACCCTCCCCTGCTTCTTCTTTGTTTTGTCTTTTTGGGCTCTCTCTTCATAGCAACCGAAGCTACAGAAATTATGGATCTCGTCAACTGGTCTCTCAATGCTATTGATCAAATTTTTGCAACTGGAAGGCAGACGACTGAGGATTCCTTGTGTCCTGACCGGACTCACTTGACGGTATACATCTTGGACCCGTGGGTGAAGTGGTCTACGGTGTGTCTTTCGATTTTGTCAGTGGAGGACGTGGACGACGTATACATGTTTGGATTCGTGATACTTGGATTTCTTCTTTTTGGATTCGGAGGATATCTAATTTATCAGCAACTTCAGAGACTGTCTGTGGCAAATATTGCCATGATTAGACTGCCGGCAGCTTACGACACGATCACTAAGGCAGTGAATGAGCAGAACAGTAAGTGGAACGAGCTAAGCTGTAAGTTGGATGCGCTAGAACGCAGACTGGCTATGGTGGTAGAACTCAAAGGCGAGATGGGATAAAATCTGGATGTGAAACGCGAAAAAGCCCAACTAATTTGGAATATTGGATCCGTGGAGCCAGCGAGGAAAAGACTCTTAAAGCTGAAGGAAAACCTGGTTCAGCTTGTTTCTCATAACAAATCGTGTATTTGTTCCCACTTTCTAAAAACTCCCCTGGATGTTATGGTGAGATGGCCAAGAACTACTCCCACCACTCCCTCCTCCCCCAAGGACACCTGTGAATGCGTTAAGCTGGGGCGTGAGTGATAAAAACTTTCCAACGTATCAAGGACACTGCCTGCTGGACGGCGTTCATGGAAACACAAAACTCCAAACAACGACAACAACAACGATGATCACTTATCTCATGAACTTACACGCGACTAGTCTCAAATGTTAACCTCTGCTTATATGTGTCTCGTCATATTTGTGCTTTTAGTGCCAAGGTTTTTGATATCTCAAACTGTATCTTTTTAATAGGATAAAGTGTGATATATGTGTTTTTCCCTCTCCCTTCCTAGTGTGGCTACTGTCTTTCCACAGAGTCAAGTGCAGCGCCCTGTGGGCACCGTGTAAGGCGGTGTCCTTGGCAGCATGGCCTCAGTAAATCGTCTCCCCCTGAAATGTTTGTGATGTATGTTATGTTATGTTATGTTATGTTATGTTATGTTATGTTATGTTATGTTATGACGGTTGTACTGAAACAGTAATTTCCCTCTGGGATTATTAAACTAAATCTGATTCTGATTCTGATTATGGCAACACGTAAAGACAAAGTACAAAGACAACAAAGATTCTTGATTCCTTGATAAAGTTGTGTGCAGTGAAACGGAGGCATTGTTGGCACTGCTGGTGGACATTGCCGATGGTAGAATGCGGTGAGAGACATGCGTTTGGAGACATGATGATGAGTGGCTTATTGGTTTACATTGCCCAAGGCAATTATTTCTGAACTGCGGAAAGATTTTTTGAGAGGCCTGGAAGCTCTGTGAGCATCATGTTCTTTAATTTCTCCAGTGGTTTAAAAACCATCCAGACTTCTAACTGACAAGATGGACCTTTCAGCTCTGGACCAACATCTGTCACAGTGAAAACAGGGGTATATTTTCCATCTGCTTTACATAAGGACACAGCGCTGTCTCTGACAGGCTGTTCTGCAGTACAGCAGCCATGAAGGGAACTGTGCTAACACTGTTCCTCTATGTCTTCTATACTTCAAACTTCTTATCAACTCCCCAGGCTTCCATCTACAAAAGCTCTCTGATGACTTTGCTGTAAATGGCCTCATCACAGTTAAAGAGAGCTCAGAGTACAGACAGTGAACACAGGAGTTTGTGGACTGGTGCAAGGCGAACCCTCTCCTGATCAACACAGGGAAAACCAAGGATAGATTTCCCGCAAGTGCAGACCCACCAAACTGACACAAGTGAACATCCAGGGAAAATGCCTTTGAGATGGGTGTTCCGTTGAACAATAAACTTGAGTGGAGTCACAACACTGATCTAGGGTCAGAGCAATCTCTACTTGCTGATGATACTGGGGTATTTTGGAGTGCAACATGTGCTCCTGAAGACCTTGTTTGACCCAGTGGTATCATCACTCATCTTACATGGTGTTGTCCATTGGAGCAGTAGCTTATCTATAACTGAGAGGAAGACCAGCTCTGTCCAATGATGCCCCCTTGACACAGTGTAGGTCATGGGAGACAAAAGAACTCTGGCAAATATAATATCAATGTTGGACAACGTCTCCGGCCCCATAAATGAAGCTGTTCCAGAGCTGAAGAGCTCCTTTACTGAAGGACAGCAGGACCATAGGTGCAAAACGGAGTGTTATCGTGGATTCTTCCTCTCAGCAGCTGTTAGAGTTTATTATCATCATTGCTCCCAACAAACCCAAGAAGTGTTTACATCCCTACAGCTGTCAGCCCACTTTTTCAATATCTTGCAAATAGTCTGTTGTGTTTTGTGCACAAATATGCATGCACATTCTGTATATGTTTTATATTATTCTACTCGGGTGCATATCTCTTTGAATCTGAGTATGCTATTTTTAATAACAGCACAGTATTTTGTATTTTTATACAATTTTCTGTCGGCATTTTTGTTGACAATTTTGTTTGGAAATGTTTCTGTTATTGTGTGTGCTTTGTTTGCATTTGCATCCCTTGCTATGGTGCTTAAATATTTTTTTAAGAGACACTTTGGGCTTGTTCTACAAAATCTTGACCTAGGCTACAGAAGTATCAACTTCTGTCGCACAAGTGCTAATAGCAAGAAAAGTTAAGGTGCATCCCTGACCCTGTTTTGTCTTTTATAAAGTCATCGATTCTCCTGACACACACACACACACACACACACACACACACACACACACACACACACAAACACAAACAGTATTTTCTGGAAGTGTTCATTGTTTTGAGTTCTCCTCTACACTTTGAAGTAAGGGAGTCAAGTGGAGGCTCCCTCTTGTGTCTTGGGAAGGCTGAAAGTTTTGGTATTGGTAACATCTGGAGGAATGTGTTAAGCAAGGCTCACTTGGCAGGTGGTTGGTATTGGCACCAGAAAATCTTCCTACCAGGAGCCTTTCATCTCTGTTTGAGCATGTGGACTTGGCCCTAACCTTGGGAGGAGTTGGAGAGCTTACAGCTAGCAGGCTGGCTGAGGTGTGGTCAATATGTTGAGCATTCCTTCCTCTGTCTTTCTCTCCTCACCCTTGGGAAAGCTTTTCTCACATCCTTCTAATAAGCTGACAAGTCCAGAGTGTATGACGATCCTTTTAACATCATATTGGAATGTCAATAACTAGACTGACGGGTTCCTGGTGAGAACAATCCCTGCAACCATCTGCTATTACATTTCCATCAGTAAATGAGTAAATAAGTGTAATTTATTCACAGATCACTTTTCAGAGATATTAAATCACAAATGCTTCAAAATGGGAAAATACACAGTAAAACAACTATACAATGGCATTTAGAAAGATCTTTTTAAACCCGTGTCCAGGCTCTGAAGATAATGAAGAAACAAAAGAAACTCATTCTACAGTTTTATATCTAGTCTTTAGAACAATGAGTAAATTTTAGTTTGAGAACCCAAGGGCTCAGGATAGACACTATGGCTTTATTAATTTGGAAATATCAGAATCAGCTTGACCAGGGCCCTGAAAATTATTGTCAGGATTTAAGATTTTGTGAAAGACAGAAATTGTCAAATTTGGACCACAACATTTGAAAAAGAATCTACTTTGTCAGTTATTTAGTTACTTTGTCACTTGAAAGCTGGGCTACTGTAATTCTTTACTATCAGGAAGTCCAAAAAATCCAGCGGAAATCCTGCAGTTTATCCAAAGCAAAGGATCTGATGAAAATTAAAGAGAGATCATATTTATCCTATTTTAGCTTCTCTTGATTTGCTCCCTGTTAAATCCAAAATATAGTTTAAAATTCTCCTAACATGTAAAACCCTTAATTATCAAGCTCAAAGGGTATTCAGACCACATTTAAATGTCTTGTAATTTCCAGATTAACATGATTTCAAGCGTTACTGTTTTTCGCCATAGTCAATTTATCCTAATAATTCTCAGCCCGCACATAACTTGTTTAACACAATGATAGAACGATCTCAGTTCTCAATAAATATTTTTACTGCACTTTGTTTTTATATCATATGATTGAATATGACTTTGTAAAGTGCCTTGAGATGACATGTTTCATGAATTGGCGCTATATAAATAAAATTTAATTGAAATGTTCTACCTATACAATATTGAATCCTGTTTTTAATGGCTGAATCTCTGTTTATTAGATATAATAATTATATTATTTTGCCTGTTCTAGGTTGTACCATTCTGCCTTGCTGTTTCTGGGGTGTGATTCCTCAATTAGATGGTACTGCAAGTGCTGTGACATGATTTAGGGTTTTGTTTGTTTTGGACTTTTACCGATTTGTTTAGAATCAACTCTGTCACCTCAGCCACAGAAACCCTCCAATTAGCTCAGTCCAATTCTCAGTCACCAGTCATCAGCCCAGATAAGTTCCACCTGCTGCCACTAATCAGTTCCTACTCTGCTCACCTGTTCCCCAGCCTTCATATACCTGCCCCACTCACCCACTCACTGCCAGATCGTCTCATCACCTCACTTATGCTCTACCGCCGTGGTGTTTGAAATTCTTGTGTGCTCCACCCAAGTCTGGTTCCACCTGCATCAGTTCAAGTCTGGTTCCACCTGCATCAGTTCAAGTCTGGTTCCACCTGCATCAGTTCAAGTCTGGTTCCACCTGCATCAGTTCAAGTCTGGTTCTGCCAACAACTCCTGGTCTGTCAACATTTCCAATAAACCCTTTTTTAATTCTGTGTTCGGCTGAATTTCGGTTTCAAACCTACAAACGTGACATGCTGTAGTTTGTCCTCACCAAACCGGCGTACACTAATTACCAATTATAAACTGAAGCACTGTAATCAGGCAAGAAACATTCCTCTTCCCTGTGGCTATGAAGACTGTGTGTTCCAAGTGTTTTTAAACCTGATCTGGAAGTTCCACACTGTTCTATTGTTTCCCCTGAAACTCTCGAAGACAATATGAAACAGGCCATATTTTTCAAATATGGAAATAGTACACTTGTCTCTCTAGCAATCCACACTTCTCTGAAACGCACAAAGTATTCTGAGGGTATGTTTTTGTCCAAGGGGCACCAGTGTTTACCGGACTTTGGGAACAATAATTGTAGTAGTGGACTGGAAAGTGTCGTTCATCATTGCACCACATCATGTGTGGTATTTGGAGGACCTGTGGAGTAATAGGCTTGTGAAAATGCAGCCTTGTGTGCTTGAGATGAACTAAATGGATATCAACATTTGTATCCATACACAAGGGCAGGAAAACTGTTATCATGCCAAAAGCCTTCCTACTTAATTAAAGTAGAATTGAAATGCTTTGGTTGTCTGTGCAAGTCAGTGTTGCATGGCTGTGTGTTGCTTGCATATTGTGCCAGCTTATCACTTGTAGGTTCTAATTGCTGTACTTGTGCTCTGTTACATGTGCCATTTTCTTCTTTTTGAATAGGTTTTGCTTGAAAATAGTTGCAAAATATGTATAACCTTCTGTAAGATTTCCAGAATTTCTTTTAAACATTTTGACTTTTTTATATATAATTCATAGAAACCAACTCTGTCATCCCAAATAAGATGCTGCTGCGACTGATAGTTTAATTTCAGGACATCAGAAAGCTAAGATCAGACTCTGCTCCTAAATCGGTTGAGGATCTTAAGCTGGTATTGAAAAACATACTGCAGCCGAGCCAGTCTTTTGACCTTCACTATGAAGATGATGATTTTAAAGACTTATGTGATCTGAAATGTGTTGATGATTTTTCAAAGGACAAGGCTATACTAAAAATCATATTTTGCCCAGGTTCCTTTGAGCCATGTCTGGATTCTTGGAGTTCAGGTTTATCATTTTCAGGCCCCTCTCCCATATCTATAAGTAGCAGCCAATCAGAGCCTTCTACAGGACATTCATAGCCCTGGCCAGCAGTCTTTCCAGTTCCCACGTTTTCGTTTGATGCAGAATTTAGACCTAGGCAGGAAAATTATGATTTTGAATCCCATGGAAAGATTTTAGCTCTTTCTAAAGATATGAAGTCTGAAATCCTGGAAATCATGGCAGAGACAATGTTTTCCTTCAAGGCTTACCCTACAAATGAAGACTTTGACAGTGCAGCCATTAGTCTCGTTGAAAAACACCCTTGCTTCAAAGAACCAGGTTCCACATTATGGAAAATAAGTCTAAAATGTAAGATTACAGGCAGATGCTGGCGTTCAGGAACTGAAGATAAACACTGAGAAGAGAGGTCCAGGGGATATACGAGGAAAAAGGAGTTAAAAAACAAAAAAAATAAAAACCTGAAGGTCTGAAATAAACTTCATTCCTGATCTTCCCCAAGGAAGAGGTATTAAAAAACCTGAAGAGGAACGATTGAACATTTCCCAAGAAGTGAAAAAAGCTAATCCAAACTTGGCGTTCATTGACAGTGGAATGAGTGCCATATTTGCACTGAGAAGGAAGGAGATAGTGGACCTGTTGTTGAAATGAAGGACATATGTTCTGCCCTTTCAACTGAAAGACAGGTAAGTTTTAAAGTTTTTTCATCTGAATGTCATTTTAATTTTATCTATTTATTTACTTTTAATCTTATACTTCCTGCCTACATGCTTCTACAATCCCAGAATGTCTAATCTCACTATGATACTAAAATTACCTTCTCGCTTTTTGTTCCTAAATATTTGTCATTTTCTCCCTAAAGATTGTCAAGGAATTCACCCGTTTGATGTTAGTGGACCTCAAGTCTTTCTATGAAGGACTAGATAGAAATCTCCAGAAATTACTTCTGCTGTACAGGTCAAAGGGTTTTGATTGAAACAAGGACATGATGTCTTTGCTGGAGAGTCTTGACAGGGATTTAAGTTGAATTGTCTAAATTCTTACATGTTTCTTTTGGTAAAATATTTCCCCCATATTAATATGTGAAAAAATTGACCCGTATTCAGTTACTAGTTCTGATAAATCAGTTATTTTTAATAGTCTATCAAAATGTATATTTTACTGTTAAAACTAGGGCTGGGTATCGATTCCAATTTCAAGAATCGATTCGATTACAATTCTCAAGATTTATAATCAATTGTTTTCGATCCGATCTGAAATTGGATTGCTGGTATTAAAACATGTTTCAGCTGTTAACTGAATTTCATGACTGTGTAGTTATGCGACATATTGATTACTGGTTGAAGCTGCAGTCATGTGAAAAGGTGCTCTTGCTTAAGGGGAACTGACGCTATGCTGCTCTCTGCAGCCACCTTACTGAACTGCATGTGATTCAAACCCTACCTCTTTATCACTGTTTTTAAAAAATAATTGACATTAATTACATCGACTAATCACTGCAGCATTAGGCAATACATATATTTCTTTAATTTTGCAGCCATCAAACCAAAGAAAGTGGGCAGCTGTGTTGCTGGGTCTACCGTGGTGCATCAAAGAGAAACCTTTCACACGCTTGAAGATGTGTGAGGTAAACATTTCAAAATCGAACATGTATATATGGTTTATTAGAAATATGTCAATTCAGTTATTCTACTAGTATGGTCTAAAAAAATTATTTACCTAAAATATCTGACATATTAGATTGAGAATTGACTTGTGGTGGTTGGCAGTGTGGAGTCGCTGTGAGGTACAGTGTAGCATTGTGCCAATCTCAATAATTACAAACATTCCTGATACTGGAAATCTCACATAGCGAGTGATAATTTACACTAAATATTGTGTAATTATAATTTTACATATTTTACTATGTCACACATACTGGAGCACATGTCTTGAGTCTGCCTAGGCTGGGCTCCCACATCCATGCCATTGCGACTGCCTGCTTGGAGCAGTTCAGCGCATAAGCTCTGAGTCACATATAAAACAGTTTGATGGGAAGACTTTTTCCAATTTTTTCATTTCTCTCTATGCTAACCTTTTTTACAGAACAAAGTAATTTGCAATACAAGGTTTCCATCTTCTCTCTACTTAGCTGTGTTTATCTAATGTACTTTTTTTTCCAGGCCCAACAATGGCTCTTCTTCCTCAGGAAACTGAAAAGGTCTGGACTTTCCCCTAAACTGCTAGAAAACTTCTATAGAGCTACCATAGAGAGGGTCTTATGTCTCAGCATAACTGTGTGGTATGGGAGCTGCACAGTTCAGGAGAGGAACTGTGCATACGTTACAATAACCATAATGTTATTGCGTACTTGCACTCTATCATCTCAGAATATATAAATGCACATTGCTGTAAACAAAGCCTCAAATCATCACTGTACAATAAGCACCTTACTACCTCATTATCTGTTATCTTGTGAATCTCCTGAATGCTCCAAAAAAAACTGTAACCACTGTTCAATTCCTGTTTGTTTGTCAGTTTGCCTTCATTATGTGTAATGTGCATAATGTGAACCGGAGTAGCCAAAGAGAAATTTTGCCACGGTAGCACGTGGTGACAATAAAAACACTCTTGACTTTCTTGACTATTGACATAGTTTGTCTGTTATGCTGATGATACTCAGCTATATCTATCTATAAATTGTGAATAATCCAATCAGTTACATAGACTACAGGCATGTACTTCAGACATAGAAACCTGGGTGACTTTACATTTTCTGCAATTAAATTCAGAAAACACAGAGGTTGCTGTCTTTGGACACTTAATCTGGGTGGCATTGAAGCTTTAGTTGGTAATCCTGTTCAGAAACACTTTTTGTTATACTGGGAAAAATCATCCTTCCATCCTGAATGTAGTTAATACATTATGTATACACAAAAATAATTCTTTGTGGGAGCTGCCGGCCTATAAAAACTACAACCAATCTCTGCCATTTGGTCTGAAGGGCATGGTTTGTCAAAGTTTTGTTCCTGCTCTCACCCATAGACGTTATGTACTCACCCTCAGTTGTCTCTCAAGTTCCAAGGGAATCGGCATATCTATTGGTTGTCCCACATGCCAATATAAAGGCAGTGTCCGTGCTCTTTCCTTCCGAGTTTTCGCTTGCTGGCAGTACATGCGCACTTCTAGTGTTTGTGTCCGGTTAGCTTAGCAGCTAGGTCAGCGGCTAGCCGTTCATTGTAGCTCCACTGCTGTCACAGTATATTTTGAACATTGCTGAGTGTCGCAAGAAGTGAACTGTGTTCATGTTAATGAGAAGAAAAGGAAGGTCTTAGTAGAAAGAAATAAGACCAGAGTAGATTTGGGGGGTGGGGGGGGGGGGTTGGGGTGTGGGGGGGAATGTACGTGAAGAGCGGGCGAGCAAGGTCAGACAGTCTTGCATAGTTATTCAAAAAGGGATTTGGGGAAGCTTCCAGAAAAATATTATAAAAAACCTTGGTATTGTTTTTGACCGGCACATGTCATTTAAACTCACATTTTAAAAGGTTCCTAGGATTTTACTCTATGACCCCAGGAATATTGCCAAAATTAGAAATATCCTAATTTATATAATTACTTCAAGGCTGGACTATTGTATGTCCTTACTATCAGGAAATCCATAACATGCACTCAGAAAAGCACTTAAAAATCAAGCTACACCAAGCTTTAGAGAGCTAATTGTTCCATATGTTTCTAACAGAGCACTTTGCTCTCAGACAGCAGGTTTACTGATGGTTACTAGATATTGTAAAACTAGAATGGGCGGTAGATCTTCTAGTTATCAGGCTCCTCTCCTGTGGAACAAACTCCTCGTTGTAGTCTGTGAGCCTGAAACTTTTGCCTGTTTTCCAGTAGTACCAACTTTGGGTGGTTTGCTTCAACATTTTAATGCCTTCCGACTAGTAATGGTTAAGTGGAACCGTCTAGTACCTGCTTTACTAGGGTTCCAAGCGCAGCGAGTCGACTTGGAAACGTCACTGCAGAATGCTGTCTGTCTCTGGCTAAGGGATGGAGTCACTGTTTGCGTAATAACAGTGACTTCAGAACTAGAATCAGACCGGCTATATTTAAAAAATAAAACACACACAACAGCCACAGCAGATTCCAAGTAGACTAATTGATACTGAACAGAAATGGAAGCTCTCAAATCAATACCGTAGCGCGTTGCTTTTATTTGTTAGCGCCAAATGCCACAAGCCAAAATGCTATTAGCTCCTGCTAACATCCGGTTCCAGACATTTTAAAAGGAGCTTGTTTAGAGGATGAAGCTTAATCATTCGGCTCCACCGTAGGCAGATAGAGCTATGAGCCTTATTCTCGCATTAATATCCAATATTAATGTCAGTTTAAATTACATTTTTATTACTTTAGACTTTAGCCAGTTTAGCAACCGATCGCTACAGCAACCCCTAGGGCCAGGAGGTAGAATCGCATAAACATAAGGCAAGCAATTCTGAAGTAAATGATTTTACAGGACAAATCGGTCCTCAGAATGTTATTTCCTTAAAATAATGTACTAGTTAACTTGTGCTTTGCATTGTGAATGGATTGAAACACATGTCAAAGAATGTGAATTGAGGTTGAATTAGCTTGACAAATTTAAACAACATTTAAGTTGAACTTTGGTTCTTTAATTTAAACAAAATATTATTTCATCAAATAATGATTTTTTAACTCCATTCCATGTTTTTTTTTTTATTCAGATCTGCAGTGAACGGGATTCATTGACTTATTCTGATTATGATTAACCACTTTTGTTTGTCTTTTGTTTGTTTTGCATGTAAATAGTTCCTTAGCTTAGCTTCTTTTTATTTTCATTTTGCTTAGTAGTTTAGTTAAGTTTCACTAGCCTAGTAGAGAGGATTTACTGATTGAAATATTCTATTAATTCAGATAAACAGCATTACATAGTGATGTTCTCTGGATGTTCATTTTATTTCTGTTACCAAATTATTGAACTTGAAAAGAAGTTGTCACTCTTTTATTCTATGTGTGTGCAGGGTTTGCTGTTAAAAGATCGCTAGTGCTCGAATTCATTCCTTTCAACCATTGTCTTGATATCAGCTTAAGAGCTGATCATCACCAGACAATACTTAACAGACAGAGGGTTATTTAATAAACATTAAATAACTTTAAACAGTGTATAATTGCACAACACAGTCACCTGTGGGGTTCCCCAGGGGTCAGTCCTTGGACCCATTCTTTTCATCAATTACATCCATGCCACACCCAGCTTCCAGCAAGGTCATTGCCAAGAAAAAGTCACGGAAGGAATTCAGTCTTCTAACTATTATAGATAATTAAATGCTCTCCAATTTTCTATCTTCTAAAAGTAAGAGATGTATCCTAATTTGCAGGCTTTCCAATTTCTCAGACACACTGCTACCCAGCAAAGGTGCAGCTGAATATCCTCTGCATTGCAACTAAATGAGACCTTATCACTACTAAAATTGTTCTCAAGCGGCATCATGTACAAATTAAAAAGGGGTCCCAAAACCTATCATTGAGGCACACGACAAGAGACAGAATGGCTCAGTAACCTTGCACACTCAATGGGGACAATTTCAGACCTGTTCATCAGGTATGATCAGAACTATTTTCAGGCAGTGCCAGTGAGTGTGATGGAGTGGTGGAGACAGGTGTAGTAGTCCACCATGTTGAATGCTGCTGAAAAGTTGAGGAGTGTGTAGGCCTGTTGCAATAAGCAATAAATCACTTAATCACACGATAAATTTTAATCACATTATTAATTAAAATAAGCTTGATAATTTGCATATGCATGCTAGCTGTTCTTCCTTGTGTTTCCCTCACTGAGACTGCAGGGTTTCCCCGACAGTATTATTAGCATTTATTATTTTAAATGCCTCTATGTTTAAGTGCAACATAAAATAGTCAGTAATGTGTCCGCCCGGTTAGAGTGCTGCGCACTGCTTTCAAACTGCATCACCCAACACTCCTCGCACTTCCAATCGCCCCTTCTACCCCATTTCCTCAATGTAGTAGGGGTTAAAACCTTGTGTAGGTTCATGCTCAAAGTTTAGAATGAGAGCCTTATGAGGGAGAGCCAGAGAAACGCGTAAAAAGGAAATGGTGTTAATGCCGAACGCGAATGTGGCAGTGTGGGAGTTTTTTGGATTTTAGACAAATGACAGCAGCCAACTGCTTAATCTATCTGAGCCGGTATGTCAAGAGGATGTGCGTGAGTTATTTTTACACATATTAGTTTAAAAAGACAGTAAGTGACGAAAATTATCATTTATAATTTTTAGGAAAATGTGTCATCCAACAAAATTTGTTATCATGCTAGGCCTAGGAGTGTGAGAAGTGATAAGAAGCGCCAGCCAGCAGTGATCGAAAGGTATTTTCTGACCTGGATCAAAGCTGTTGTTATTGCAAATTTTGTGTGTGTGTGTGTGTGTGTGTGTGTGTGTGTGTGTGTGTGTGTGTGTGTGTGTGTGTGTGTGTGTGTGTGTGTGTGTGTGCCACTGACTCCCTAAATGTATGTGGATAAAAGTGTTCTGATCAAATTAAACTAAATTTCAACTTTTCTTCCACCAAGGAAAACGTGTGGCGTAAACCACTCCAAGAACACCATCCCCACATTGAA
Source organism: Fundulus heteroclitus (assembly GCF_011125445.2). NCBI lineage: Eukaryota > Metazoa > Chordata > Actinopteri > Cyprinodontiformes > Fundulidae > Fundulus > Fundulus heteroclitus. The sequence goes on along the minus strand of NC_046379.1, from coordinate 29,932,000 downwards.
ACATGGTGGTGGCAGCATTATGTTGTGAGGATGGAAGCAGGGAGTGGGAAAGTGATCAGATTTGAGGGAACAATATATGGTGTCAAAAACAGGGATGTTCTTGCGCAAAACTGTCTGCCTGTGATTTGAGACCGGGATGGGGGTTCACTATTCCAGTAGGTCAATAACCCGAAGGGAAAAACCTTAGAGGACCACTTTACCTCTGTGACTATCTGTGAACTTATTTCTGACCTTTTATTTGGTTCACTTATGCCTCCCATTACAAATCACTTTGAAGAATTTTCTAACTGCATTGGAATGTTAAAGCTTTCTGTAAGTGGACCCAGGTGACATAAATCATCATACTTTATGGCGCACCTTAAAAAAACTAAACATTTTAGTTTTTACAGCACATATGAGTTTACAATTTCACTTTAGTACATGAATAAGCAAAGAAGAAAAACAGTATGTAAATCATTTATACATCTCAGCTGTCTCTTCTTTGAGGCCCACTTCCTGGGTCAGCCCTACACCTCAGTTAAAGTAGTGTGGGCCAGACAGTGAGTTGGCCCAAGGTTCAAAGACTCATCCTTGCTTTTAATCCAGATTCCCATGTGCTTCTTGTAGTAGGGTTAGGATTCCAGAAAGAAAAATCAAAGAAAGAAATGGTGAAAAGCACACAAATATTGGTCTACAGCTCAAGATTCTTATTTGTCTTGTATCAAAATTGCTTTGCAGTCTTTTCACTTCAAGAAATCCACATAACTGATTGAATAAGGATGCTTCACTATTGGCATCAAAAAGAACTCATAGTGTTCACCTTATACTCTCCAGCTGCATGATTTTCCAGAAGCTGTCTTACTCACACATCTTTTCAGTTCTACCCACAAATCTTCTATAGGATTGTAATCCATACATGGCCAAAAAATGTCTTTTGTTGACCTAAATCCACTTTTTAACCTATTTGGGGATAAGCTCCCAATAATTCAATGGGGTTCCAGACTGAAAAAGGTTGAAGACCCCTATTTTAGGGGACTAAAAAGTTCATGAACTTGCTAAACTTTTAACAAGAAGAAAAAAAAACTGGGGGAGTGGAATGCTGAATTCCAACTACAGTATTTATACATTTTATTAACTTTGCTGATACATAATTCCTGAGGAAAGAGAAATGGCATTCTTATCATGGTCCTCCTGACTGCTTCTCAGATTAATCCATGGTTACCCATGCCTTGGTAAGTTTGCAGTTGGTCCATCTTCTTTCCATGTTCAGATGATGGACTGAACAGAGCTCTGGACAACATGCAAAGCTCAGGATATGTTCCTTGGTCTTCATGATGCAGTTTGTTCTTTTTTTGACATGCCCTGTCTGGCTGTGCAGCACTAAGAATTGTTTTTTAATGTCAAAGGGAGCCCAGTAATTTACTTTCCCAAGTTGAACATTTCTGCTTTTGCTATAGTGCCGCTGGGGGCTGCAACGACAAGCCAGTGGGCACTGCTGGCAGTCAGCTATGCTAGAGCAGATCCAGCCATGGCTCCAGAGGCCCAAGGGCACATCGCCAGGGAGCTCAGGTCCTGCAAAGTAGCCACCAGGAGTGAGCAAGCACACACCCGAACATCCAGCCCTGGACACTGAGGACCACCAACGCATCAGCCAGGAACTGAAGGCACCAAAAAAAGGGGAAAAAAGAAACAACAACAAAAAGAGAAAAAAAAACATGACCACTCCCCCTGAATCTCTAATATTGTCTATAAACTCTCTGAAGCTGGAAACCAAACAGATTCGGTTTCCAGGATTTTTAGGATGTTCTAACCCTAAAGCTTCTGGACTTTTTACCTCTTGTGCTCATTCTTTTAAAACAGGGGTCTTCAACCCTGGACGTTAGGATCCACTCTCCTGCATGTTTTAGATGTCTCTGTTCCACACACCTGAATTAAATGATTGCATGAGCTTATTGGCAGCTGGCAAGTGCTGCAGAGCTCTGTTAATCAAAAATTATTTAGATCAGGTGTGTGGAGGCAGGAAAACACCTAAAACATGTAGGACAGTGGAGCCTAAGGGTTGAAGACCCCTTTTTTTAAAAGCAAGTGACAATTGACGGCTGGATGTATCACAAACCTTCACTGTTTACTTAAACTTAGATTGTAGGGCTAAGCATGTATGAGAAAGTTCCTGTTTTCAGGATCTGAAAAGAAATTTGTTATTGGTCCAGGAGAGAAGGCAGTTGAACAGGAAATAGCTAGAACCTTCATGTGGTAAAAATGCGTTCCTTTTGCCTCGGAGGTTGGAACTCACGAGTCGCAGATTACATCATCTCCTCCTTTTTGCATTCCAGTTTCCCTCCCCCTGAGAGTATGATAAAACATGGACGCTCGCAATGTTGTTTAAACAATAACAATGACAAAAACGGTGTTCTAGGGGGTATTTTGTGCAAATAAACAGAGCTGAAACATCCCGTCTGATGAACACTGAAAGGCAGCATCTGTATGACTCACTAAATGTTACATAAATAATAGAGAGCTGCTACAAACAACAATGACGTTTTGCTGCAAGTAGCAGCCAACATGAATGCTGATATTAGGTACCATCTTGTTGCAACGCCTTTCCGGACTTGTGATACCGGCTTTAGGGGACGTTCCAGTTAGATTTTTCGATCTGGAGGTCGTGAATCATGACTACCAAGGACAAATGGCATGCACTAAAAGAAGTGAAAACTTTACAAGTTGCAACAGCAGAATGCCTCTTCTAATGCCAACTGCCATAACAGCTGAACATAGTCAGAACAGAGTGTCTTCATCTGTCCTTTCTTTTCTATGCTGCTTAATACTTTGACCCTTGATCTGTCTTTGCTGCTTTTCCAGCTCTTCTTACATTCCCATTCAATGGAGACTCCAACAGATGTTTTTTTTAGTACATATCTAGGTTGGCATCATTGCTTTTTCTCAATTAGTTTTGGCAACGTACAGTGACTCTTAGCCAACAATTTATTTTAAGTAATGTTTTACACTTTCATAATTATAATATTAATACATAATTGGGTAGCGTTGGGTGATGCAATCACTCCCCCAAGGAATTTAGGAGCAGAAACCAGACAGAAATTGAGACAGAGCTTTACCACGTGCTGTTTACAGTACAGCTCAGAAATAGCTCAGATCCGTGTTCAAGTATAGTATAATACACTTTGTTCCTCTCCAACCATCTGTATGTGTGAGAATTTAAAAAATGCAAAGCTCAGATCACCACTCTGACATAAATATCATTCACCCACAAAGAGGAGACAGTTTGTGTGTCTGTGTGCTTAAGACATACCATTCTTGATTATTCATGCTGTTAAGACAGTGGCCGGCTTGAGGTCTGCAGCAGCACCTGTTGTGTGTGTGTGTGTGTGTGTGTGTGTGTGTGTGTGTGTGTGTGTGTGTGTGTGTGTGTGTGTGTGTGTGTGTGTGTGTGTGTGTGTGTGTGTGTGAGTGAGAGACAAATTTGCTTTGGTCATTATATTAGTAAAGTGAGGACTTTGATGTAAAGTAAGTAAATTGTCCTCACTTTTTTTCTGGGCAAGGGTCAGGTTTAGGACCTGACACCTTAGTCCTAAACCTAACCTTAAGTTTAGGGTTAGGCATAAACCTCTGTACTGTTGGCTGGCCTTTAGCGGTTGGAGTACATGAGGTGCAGAAGCAAAAATGCAGAGGCAGGAAATGGCATGGCCTACAATTTTTTATCATTATTTCTATAATGTCTATTTACATAATGTGCATGTGCCAAAATAGTGCAAGTTCAAATGGAGGTTGGAGGAGCAGTGTCTTCTCCAGCAGCAAAACAGCAAGTGATGGAAACAGGTGACTTAAATACTGTCTCACTAACTGGCTAAAACCAGTACCACAATGGTGTACACGTTAAGATAAATGCCGTAATTTTTGTACTACAAGGCGCAGTTAAATCCTTAAATTTTCTCCGGTGCGCCTTATTTTGTGGTACAATGCGCTCAAAAATCTGTTAAAATGTGTAAGTACGGCATTGGTAAGCCATGAAGTCGCTCCACCCATTGGATATTTGGAGCATTGCGGTACACTGTGTTACTACCTGATCTGGGGTCCGTACTTTGTACGTTGCTTAAAACATCCGAGATCAAATGAGACATCCAAGATGATTTCATCGGGCTAATCATGAACCGGCTAATTGGGTTCTTCGAACACACCTGTTGTTTATGATTACTATGGCTGGATTGAGTTATCTGAAATAACTGCGCGTTCATGCGTTTGTTTAAAAGGGGAAATGTATCGATAGTAGAAGCAATGATCAGCAGCGCTGCTATTGGCTGCTCAGCATGGCCAAAGAACGCTCTCAGTTTTTCTCCCAAGCAGAACACGAGCTTTTAATGGAAGGTTATTCCTAATTTGAGTCATTAATTAAAACAGCAGGGGATTAACACAGTGGTCACAAAAAAGTTACTGGAATATTACAAGCAATAGTGAATTAAAGAGTTTTAAACAACTTCAAAATAACTATAACCTGGAAAAATGTGATTTCTTTAGATACCTTCAGCTAAGATACCATTACAATAAAAATATAAAATTTTTAAAGGAGGAGGATGAGACAGGTATACTTAAAATATTATTAGATTCCAGCAACGGAAGACCTCCCAAAAAAACAATATCTAAACTATACTCATGTCTACAAACAGAGAGAAAATGTAATACAACATATCTTAAGGTTAAATGTGAAAAAGAAGCTAAAATAACAATAACTGATGATGTTTGGTTAAATATTTGTAATTCTATGATCTACACGTCATGTTCTGACCTATGGAGGGAATTTTCCTGGACATGCATGATGCGTTTTTTTGTTACACCTAACATTAAAAGTAAACATTGTAACAACACCGAGAAGGCAAAATGTTGGATGAACTGTAAAATGTTGGAAACTGTGGGAATGTGTCTGCAGGACATTTTCATGTCTAATGGAAATGTACTAAGATCGCATCCTACTGGTCAGGAGTGATAAAAGAAATCAATACTAAAATGGACTTAAATTTACGCTGTGATTTTACTACGGTTTTCCTGGGTAGTTTACCCCAGCTGAACTGAGAAAGTTGAATAGATATCTCCTACTAATATTAATAGCAGGTGCAAAGAAAGCTATAACTCGCAGGTGGCTTGATGCGGAACCACCATCATGTTCAGACTGAAAGGACATAATTGAGGAAATTCACACAATGCGTGACTTTTTCATTCAGACTTTGGATTTTAGACTTTGGATGCAACTTTGGATGCAACTTATAAATACAATAAATACTGGAAAAAATTGAACATTCATCGGAACTTGACACCAACTGTATAAGTAATGTCATTACTTTTTTCCTTTTTTTCATTATTATTCAACTGCTCCTGTGAAACTAGTTGCTCTGTAATTTTTGTTGGAGGGGGGTCCAATTGTTCAATGTATGTATGTATGTATGTATGTGTATTTCTAAAACTACTAAAATGACAAAAATAAAACACTTAATGTGTGGTTCCAACAAATTATATATGCAAATAACAGCCTCACGAGAAAAATTATATCTCTCTACAATTACACTGTCGCGCTGCGCTAAAGGATCCTGTCTGTCTTGCAATGCACGATTAATTCGAAAAGGTCTGCAAATTATTCTTGCACCTTCTGCATCAGGTTGCTGTCGTAAAATTGGACAAGACACGGCTGCGACAGACTTCCCATCTCCTCCCCTTATAAAGCCGCGATCTAATCCTGTTTACATGAAATAAGCTCGCGAGCAGGTCATGATCAATTAAAAAAAAGGTTTAAAAAATAAAAACAACTGGAGTTTTATTCTGAAGCTGAAAATTTTTCATATCCCATTGAGGAAGTTTTCTCGATTCAAAATGTCTGGAATAGTAGTCCCTTCTAAGGACAAAACCCCCCAATAAGTGGAGTGGTGTATGCAGTTCAGTGCAGTGAGGAATGTTCTGATCTTTTTATTGGAGAAACCAAACAAACCTCTCCACAGACACATGGCTCAACACAGGAGAGCTACCTCCTCAGGACAAGACTCTGCTGTCCACCTACACCTAAAGGACAAAGGACACTCTTTTGAGGACCAAAATGTTCACATTTTGGACAGAGAAGACAGATAGTTTGAGAACAGGATGAAGGAAGCCATTTACGTAAAGCAAGAAAACACAACTTTAAACAGAGGAAACAGAGGGCTCAGGTTTCAACTATCAAAAACTTACAACACAGCAATAGGTTTGATTCCTGCCAAGTTTCACCCCAATGCGGTACCGCGCACGTGACGTCACCGTCTCAAGAGCAACGCCCCTTTTGCCGCTTAGGTAGGGCATACAGGAGAGAACGCACGGATAACCCAGCTATTACAAGCGCAACAGAACCAGCGATATGACCGACTTTACAGCCGTTAAACTTTCCCAAGACGATGTCCCAGGCGCACGGATTACTGGTCGCACTGTCGAAGAACACACCAACGTTCAGCTCAAACGATGGCTTGAGGTTCGAGGGCTTAAAAAGACTGGAAAACTGGCCGAGTTGATGAACGGTAAGCTTTGTTTTTTTTTCCTGCGCGGCGATCATGGCGGCGTCGGCCGTTTTTTTTTTGTTTCTAATCACCGTCCAGGAATCGGTATATGTTTAATGTTTGTCTCATTTGAAATGTTTTTGAGTAAGCTATCCTGGTAGCAGGCTATCATGTTAGCGCCTGCTACCATGACAGCCTATATGCTGTCATGGTAGCAGGCGCTACTTTATTAACATGTCGGCCACCAAAATACTCGTACCTTCCCTTGATGTCGCTGGAATTGGGTCAGGATGTTCTTCGGTTGGGCCCTTTCCTCCGACAAAATACTTGCTACATATGTACTTGAATTTGGTAACTTTTTCCGGGTTGAACTGTTGTGTAGGCCGACCGCCCCGGTGTTTCAAGCGTACACATTTCTCCTTGGAAACATCCTTCATATGCGGCCGATCAGCATACCTCGAGTCGCTGTTGCACGTCCCATAGCAACAATGTTTAAAAACCATGGTCTTAGATTTGGAAAAAGCAGTCGTTTACCGAGTAAAACCAAGGGTAACGCATGTTTCTTTTACAGCGAAACAGCGGCGGGTTTCCGGAGTTTGCCCCACTGCGTACCACGTGATGTGACGTCATCATGACGTTGTGTTTCTAAAAATAGCTCGCGCGCGGTACCCCATTCACCTCCATGCATGTGATCACAACATTTCTGCTGTGAGCCAGGGAAACGATGAGCTTAACGACTCTCTATTGAGAGGGGCAATCAGTTCCAGGTGAATCTACATGCAAATCCAAGCTCTAACGAGGCCTCTTCAGCAGGTCTATAAAGCTTGGAAATCCACACTACTCCAGACATTTTGAGAAAGCTGCCTGGACAGGAAATGAAACATCTTCAGCTTCAAAATACAAGTCCAGTTGTTTTTTTATTATACATGTTTGTTTTTAGTTGTTGTTTTTCTCTAATCTGCATTGTTTTAATAACCCGAGTTGTTTGTTGAATTATAAATGATATACAATATCACATTCACAGTGGAGAGAGTATTTTTATAATTGATCATGGTCTCACGTGTCATGATCCTTGGGTGTTTGTGTTTTAATTTTAGGTTCCAGGATCATGCTGTCTTTAATAATTCTCCCTCAGCATGAGCCGCCATTAATTGGTAAATTCCACTTACCTGTGTTGTAGACAATTTCCGTTTATTCCCAGTTATGGATATTGGTTCCTTCCTTGTCATGCCGTCTCTTTTCCATCCCGGGTCCTAAGTTTGGTGGGATTCCGTGAGTTGGTTCCATTAAAATATTATTGTTTCCAGTATCAGCATGCCGATGTCTTGTTGCCGCTTTGGTCCTTCACCGCAAACCATGACAGAATGACATGACCAGGAAACGAACCACGCAAAAAGTGTGGAAGTTATCACCTTGTTCTGCTACTTCCATCGGCAGGCGGAGAAGAACATGCACTGTGCAGATGAGGTGGAATCGTGGCGATCGCCTTGTTGAGGCCCAAGGCTGGCCATGCCTCTTCCTGGTACTGGTCCCCGGCGTTACAACTCTCCTCCACCACTGCAGGGCAGAATGTCCCAGCATTGCGGCCGCCGAATGGGAAGAAACACTTCTCCGGCCAGGACTGATGCCCTGCACACTCTCCACGAGGGTCAGCCACCAACATCTGCTCACCCTCACCTGCTCCTCGCTGTCTGTCTTTGTTGTCTCTTGATCAAAGCAACCTGAGGGCCCTGACGCCAGCTCCGCGCAGTCCGAGGGCCCCAATGCCAGATCCGCACTGCCTGATGGCCCCGACGCCGGATCAGTACCGCCTGACTGTGCCCTAGCCTCCTCCTTACCTCAAGCTGCAGCCACCACAGGTCCCAAGCCTCCATCGCCGTCAGCCTCCAAGGTTCCTCCATTCGCACCGCCCTCCAACACCTCCTCAACACTTGGTCGGCTCGAGACTACCTCCAGGTCATCTGCCAGAACTCTGGTTTTGTTTAACTCTTTTCCTCCTTCCGAAGGCCCCCTCCCCTCGCCCTGGTTGGGTTGTTTCGTTCCTTCACCACAAACCACACTGCGTCAGTGGCACAACAGTTAAGGGGTTCGTCCTTTAACCGGCAGGTTGCTGGTATGATCCCCCACTTCACCTCCATTGCCTGGTGGTAGTGGTCAGAGGACCCTGTGGCTGTGATGTATGGCAGCCTCGGTTTTGTCTGTATGCCCTGTGAATGGGTGAATGACTGACGGTAGTCTAAAGCTCTTTGGGGTCGTTGGACTTGATAAAGCACTATTCAAGTACAGACCATTTACCATTTATGTTTTATATCCCAAGATTCTGGAAGTTTGGACTGTGGTGTGTACACTATTAAAGTCACTTTGTTTACTTTATATTTAAAGATAAATGGAATAGGCATGCTTCCTGTTCGATCAACAACAAGAAATATCTGCATGGAAGAGGCAGAATATAGTTGTATGATGGTCATATTAATCTAGAGATTGGTCTCATGAAACTAATACAATACAAAGTAATGCATTGAGTAGGCCCCTAGACTGACTCCAATTTAATCCAATGTTTTTGCTTTTGAAAAGAGAAGGATGACCTAGTGTAACAGAAAGTCAGGAGTGATTATTACACAAATGTGTGCTGCTTTGTTCCAAGATTGAATATTACTGTCAGCAAGCTTAACTCCCTTCCCTGCCTTAACATGCTGTGTTTGCCATACCTATTCGTGCTTGTTCGGGCAGAGAGAAGGCGAGCTCGTTGGAAACAAAAGTGTTTCAGTCCTTGGTGAAACACTCTGGCACAGAATAAACATCTTTTACACCTAGCCTAAGGGTTCAGGTAATGTTTGAGTGACTCAACAAGAAAACCTCCACGAGTGGGTGATTTGCCTTTCTTTTTCCCTTTGATGGAAACGAGATGCTACTAGTGACACGCCCATTGTCTCTTCCAACTTGGAGAGTTGAAAAAAAGTTTTAAGTGTGTTGCCGTTTTATGTGCCTTGACATGATTTTAAACAGAATGAAAGACATTTAATATTGCATAATCCTTTACTAAATTCCTAAAGTTACCTCCTTAAACAATAAAAGGTTCTTTTGTTCCATCTTGTTCCCTTCTTCTCGTGATTATTTTTTTCCATGTTTTTTATTACGATGGAAACTGAAGATGTGGTTTTTCTACCTAACTAAAGGACTTGGTGCACATTTTCTTCCAATTTGTTTTTGATTTAACGTTTCCACTAATGAATTTAACTTATAGCTAAATAAAATAAAGTACTCCTCTAGTCATAATTGGAGCAAAAAGCTCTTTTTCACTACCGGCACATTCACAAATAGCTCATTAGGCAATTTAAGGTTACATGCCTTGCCCAGAGACACATCAAAATATCACACAAGGAATTGTAATTGAACCCACAGCTTTCAGATTACTCTTCCTACTAAGCCTGAAACACCCTAGTACTTTTAGAACAGCAAAAATCTGATATGCACACTTTTTTTCTCTTTTTATTGCCAGATGTGAGAGACAAAATAATATTTTTGTAAACCTGGCTATGAAGAGAACTAACAATATATGAGTATTAGCCAATTTTCTTTCTTATGTTACTGACAAAAATCTGTCAGTAACATATTCCAAATAATTTCATTTGAGTATTTCAAAATTACTGGAGTAAATTTCTGTCATTTAATATTTTTATTTATGGGTGCAGTCAGGGTGATACAAATGAAAAAAGTAGCTTTTTATAGCATAGCCATTTGTTTGTCTGTCTCCTGCAGGGATTGCATCAGAGAAATTTAACAATTGCAGTCTGGAGTTTGATGCCTGGTGGAGGAGTGGGTCACATAGTCTGGGCTGAAGATGGGCGTTGAGTCCTGGGGGTCGGCTGGGGCTTGGCTGGCACTTTTGCTCTCTCTGGGAATAGGGTGTGAGGTTCAGGCATGTTGGGTTGGGTACCATGCGGCCTTGGTGGGGAGGCCTTCATGCCTTGTTGGGGAGGCATCACCTGAAGGCAAGGCACCTCTTGGTTCTCATGGTGGGCTCTGGTTGGCTGGCTCGTTTGGATTGTGTTGGCCCCATCTCCAGATGGATGGGCTCATGGGTTGTCAGGGCTGGGATCAAGGGTCGGGGCTGGGGTATGGACCAGGTGTGCCCTGTTTGGGGTGGCCCTGGTGGGGGATTTCTCTGGGATGGAGGAGGTAGTTATCTTTGTTTTGGTCTCTCTTTGGCTCCTGTGCTCTGGGGGCCCTTTTAGACATCTAGGGTTCTGTTCACCCCAATGTCTACCTCGGAGTTCTGGGGGATGAATCTTTGGCTAATCACACCCACAATTGAGCATTTTTCTTATGAATAAACCTTACATATACAATCATTCATTCATTCACTGAACTGCTTAGTCGTGTACAGGGTCAGGGGGAGCTTGTTCCTAACCAAACATTTATTAGTCAAGGGGCAGGGTACATCCTTACCGGGTCACCAGTCCATTCACAATGACAAAAATAGTTAAAATGCTTGGAAGCTGTCGCAGTGTACTTCCATGGGTACATTTGATTTTATAATCTGGCTCGGAGAGTGGAAAATAACTGGGATGGTAATTGACAAGACTGTAAAAAGGATCCCTCTAAATTTGGTCCTTGATTTTTCTTTTTTAAATTTTTTTTTGTTTGTTTGATTTAAGTCAATTTGGAAATTTGCAAGATAAACTGTTTTTTATCTGCATATTTTTCTTTGGTTTTCTTTTTACAGTTATCAGACAAGATGTTCCTCCCAAGAATTGACATGGTGGCAATTGTAAGATCGCTTCGTCCATATGGAAGTGTACCCCAGGCGGCTTTGTAATAAGAATGCTAATTTTACTCTCTATATTAAATGCTTTATGCAAAAAACAAACAACAAAAAACTCAAACAACCAGAACATACAGATATCTAAAACACATAAAATACAGCAGAACTATAGTTAAGCATTACCCATTAATTGAATTTAACCATTAACCATTCAATTTTTATGAACAAAAATTTAGTTACCTTCATATCAACGAACATGCGGTAGTTCCCCTTTGATCACTGTTGTCACGCTGTTAATGAGGCTGGTCGGTCGTATATCCATCTTTCGTATTTTATTACTACTTTTAAGTTTCAGGAAAGGAATAAACACCCTCTAAATGTTCAGGATAATGCGTGTCTGAATTGTACTTTCGCCACAAACAATGTTTAATAATTTTTCCAATGTTTTTTTAATGAAATCACTCTGATTTCATCATTGTTCATAATTTAACAACCTGGGATCTTGAGGTTAAGAGGGAGAAGCTTCTGTAGGTAAGGGGCATTTCACTTTGGGGACAAATTGGTCAGTTACTGACGAGCCTCCAAGATTGATTGACAGACTGCATCACATGGGTAATTTATCTCCAGAGACAGGAAATTGTTTCATTCTTTGGGTGAGTCACCACAGAGCTCAGATTTTTTGTGTAACATTTTGCTTCCAAAGAGATATATGTATAAAATATACATAATATTACATCATATAATATGAGAAGTGTGTGTTCACTTTTCCAAAATAGAGCAAAAGAAGGAAGCAAAAATTGGAATACCTAACAGTGTTCTATCAGAGCTAAGATATTGCCTTAATTGAAAAATCCAATGGCAGCAGATTGCTTTCATTTTGAGTGTTTGACTTCAAAGTCAAACAGATTAAAATATATGATTCACTTTCAATTTACAGCAAAATTTGTGCAAATAACCTCAATATCTTCAAATAAATTATTTCTATGGTTGTGCTATTACCATTATCATCAATCTAAAAGAATGCTACCTTTGTCCAACCTTCAAGTCCACCCGAGGATCTGAAGGTGCTTCTATGCAAGGCGGAGAAATATCCTATGAGAGGCCCCATTAGACAAAACTTACAATTTCTCTCACATGCCAACATATACTCTCACACAAACACAACTATTCACTTGCACAAAGACAATTAAACCATCTCACAAACACCACTATAATTTCAATGTCTCACACAAACACCACCGAACGTTCTTACATACATCATTAAACTTTTTCACATAGACTATCACACTCTCAAATAGGCAAACTCTCTTACATTTACCATCAACCTCTCTCACATATGCAAACTAATTATTTTACATATACCATCAAACTCTCTGACATACCATCAACCTCTCTCACATATGTCAACAAATTATTTTACATATACCAAATGTTGATAATGAAACAAAAGAAAAAGAAACTACAGGAAACTGACTCAAAAAGACAGATTCCAGCTTCTACTGCTTGATCTGGAAAACTAAGACTTGTTTATTTCAGCGGGCTATTGAGAAAACCAGGTAAAAATTAGAAAAATAGAGGCTCAGGTATTTCATGTGTTTATAGAACTTCATATTCAAAATAAAGTAAATTAAGCCAAGGACCAACTGAACTGTGTTTACAATGAACATGAGTCTAAGGCATTTTTTGATGTTGATGTTGTCCTTCATCCTATTTCCCATAGTGTCTTCCGTGATTATATTAAGACTTACCCGTGGGTTCAATGCACAGCATGCCAAACTGGCTGCATTTTAAACGTGCCGGGGTGACATTTATTTATTTATTTATTTATTTATTTATTTATTTATTTATTTATTTATTTTAATGTGCCCTGTCTGGCAAAATAGCATTAAGAATTTCTGTCTTAATGCCAAACAGAGCCCAACAGATTTACGTTCACAAGTGGTACATCACTGCTCTAGCTATAGTGCTCGCTTGATATATTTGCAAAAAACTTAATTAGATATTATTGTGAGATTATTTAAAGTTCAATCGACACAGAAATGGAAAGATTAAAGAAAAAGAAAAGAAGAAAAAAAATTAGGCAAAAACTTAAAAGGGAGAAAATGTGACAAAAATATAATAGAGGAAAAAGAGAGTACACGATAACATCCTCGGAGTGCTTCTACACCTGCAGAGAGAGACATAAAAAGAACAGCAAAACAAACCAAAAAGTGTCCCAGGTACAAACAAACAACTCCAACTCACTGAAAAATACATAGTGTTATTTAATGCAAGATGTACTTGGTGACAGACAAAGCTAATTATACGGTTTATCAGAATAGAAGTGAATATGTAAACACCTGCATCCAAGCACATGTAGAGCTGACGGCCCACAAACTCATCCACCCGGAGATGGGGCCACCACAATCCGAACGGGTCAGCCAGTTAGAGCCCACACCATTAACCCAGAGGCACTGCCTCCCCCACACCTTGCCCTATATGCTTAAGCCCCACACGCTATTCGCGGGTAGAGCAGAAGAGCCAGACAAAACCAACCCCCAGGACCCAACACCCAAGCCCAGAACCTACTCCTCCTCCAGGCCTCAAACTCTGGATAACAATCGGAGAACAAGGATGTGAAAAAGACCCCAAGCCTTTCTCCACCAGCTCAAATGTCGTGTTGTTGCACATTGTTCTAAAATGTATCTGCATTGTATCTGCAACCCCCCACCCCCCACCCAAGCCAGTCGGCACCAGTGCACCCACACACACACCTGATCCAGAACCCTCAGTGCCTCAATGCCGTTCAATCTGGAGAGAAAAAGAGGCAATTGGAGAGATTATCAGACATATATTAAAAGTTATTTTGCGCTTGGACCCCAGCAAAGCTGCAAATGTCTATGAGCTTGGATGTTCATTTTAGGATTAGGATTAGTGAAGTCTATCCCAAAGGTTTCAGATACTGGTGGTGGAGGCCACAGGATGAGGATAAAATGATTTGTCATTAAACATACAACAACATTTCGTAGATTAGATGGAGAATTAGTCTGAGCTGCAGCAACTGATTGCACCGCAACTAATGGCTGACCTGACCAGCATGTCTTTAGTGGTAGGGGGGAGCCAGAGCACCCGGAGGAAACCTACGCAGACACGGGGAGAACTCCACAAAGAAAGGTCCCTACCGAGCCTGAGACTCAAACACCAGACACTCTTGCTGTGAGGCATGAATGCTAACCACTGTACCTCTGTGCCACCCGGCAGGGAGGAGTAGTCAGGTGAAGCTTGGGAGTGTGAAAGAGGAGATGGGGTGGAGGAGGGTCGAAGCTCATATGACGCTTAATCGAAGCTCAGCTGAAGAGCAGAAGGATCCATGAGTGGGGCACCTTATGAGCAAAGTCTTGTGGGATGGAAGGATGAGGTGCAGAATACATGACAGCTGTGAATGTCTATGAGCTTGGATGTTCATTTTAGGATTAGGTTCAGTGAAGTCTTCCCCCAAAAGAAAACGTTAAGGCTGAGCTGAAAGAATTTAGAGAGAAAGGTAAGGTCTGAGAATGAGTTATGCTAAAAGTGGATATGTTAGGCTAAAAGGGAATATGCCTGACAAGGCGTCAAGAGGGAAGAATGAACGATGACGGGGATGTGACATTGATCCTAAAGGGAGGTTGGGCATGAAGGGAATGTGACATTAATTAAGCCTGGCAAGGCGCAGAGAGGGAATGATGCTGTTGGTCGTGCCTGCAAAGGCATAGAGAGGATGTGGGCTTGGCCGTGCCTGCAAAGGCATAGAGTGTGTCTGGGCTTGGCCATGCCTGCAAAGGCATAGAGTGTGTCTGGGATTGGCTGTGCCTGCAAAGGCATGGAGAGGATGTGAGCTTGGCAATACCTGCAAATGCATAGAGAGGGAATGATGCTGTTGATTGTTCCTGACATGGCGAAAAGAGAGTGTGGGTGTGCCTGCAAAGGTGTAGCGAGAGTTTTGATTGAGCTGTGCCCAACAGGGCAAGGTGTGAAATAACTAGGCAGTACCTGTCGTGGCGAAGGAAGATAGGAGCAGGTTTGCTGGTTCAGGTGCAGAAAGATCAAGAGTAGTAAAACTACGAAGGTATAGGAGATATGTGATGAGGCGGGGCATGACTAGAAATATAGAATAGACCTGTGAAAGGCTAACCACCGCCAATGAATTGCTGTATGCTCTTACCTAGGAGCTGAGATTATTGCAGCGTTAGTGCTGAAAGAAGGTCTGGATTAATATGAGAAAAGACATTTGGAGGGATACTAAAGGAAATGCATGGGATAATACAATAGTAGCTGCTTTAATTCTAAATGGGGGACTGAGAATAAACTAGAAAGATTACAGTAAAGTTTGAAACTCCCTTTTAAATACTGAGAGACACTGAGACAAGTGTTGAGACCCAATAATCAACTTCGAACCGGAACCAACACCCCTGCTCCACCCAGAACACCCTAACCCTGCAAGAGAAGAAAGACAATAAGAAACTGACACCCCCTCCCCCTTCAAAATAAGGTAAGGACAGAGCCTGAAATGTATGTTTCATATTTATTACATGTTTTAACTGTAAAGAAATAAAATAGGAAGTTATAGTTCTATAAATAGCATACTTAGTGTCACCAAAGCCATGCTTATTTCATATTTTAAATTTAAAGGGAAATATAAAGCAGTTATAGCTCTATGAATAACACACTATATGTGACCTAAGCCATGCTGATTGCCTAATATAATGTAAGCAAACAAAAATTTACTTATATGAACTTAATGATTGGGTAAACAAATCATTTGAATCAGTCATATTAATGTAATGATTCTAATGATACAGTAGACTCAAAAAACTGGGTGCCTATCATTACCATTGACTTAATGAAGCACGTTAAAGTAAGTAAATTTTCTGGTTTAGCAAACAAGATTACTGACACATTTATAATATTTATTTAAGTATTTGATAAAATGGCTACTCAAGTAGTAACCGTTAAGTCATAACATCTGATTCATTATTTAAGAAAGGAGATAACCAAAACATTTATAAATATATTTATAAAGTTATGTGCAAATTTGGAAATCTTAATTACTAAAAAGTTATACAAAGTTAAACAACATAATTTCATTTATGCATTAGACATTTTTACAGATCCAGTTCTTTCTACATAAAACCTATGGAACCAATACTTGCAGTAGTTAATGTATATTTGTCACTTGTGCTTCCACTGAATGTATCTGTGGAAGCTCTATAATAAACATTGTCTGTGGACTCTCTCCTCTTTCTTTCAGCATGTTAGACATACACATAATGTTATTTATAGGACATGGTTTCCATCTTCGCATAGTTCTTAGTCTTAAAAAATTGTTCATTAAAATACATCAATGAAATCAACAGTATTTTAAAGTAATTGTATCTAATAACTATGACAAACTGAAAAATCGGTATTTGCCTGCCCAAAAACAGTTGCAGCTGTTCTGTCACCTCCATGGCAGACTCTAACAGCTGCTGGCAGCCTCCGGACGGGTCCCGGCACTTCTTGTTGTAATTTGAGCTGCTACTGCCTCAAATTGATCTTGGACCTGCTGTTAATTAGAGGTATAACGGAGCTTTCTGTGTTACCTGCATCAGGTGGAAGAAGACTGGACTCGGAGCTAGGCTTTTGGGTAATCACATGGCTCAATAGGATTCTTTTATTTTTCAAACTCTGTCACGAACAGAGACGGAGGACCCAGTATTCAGTCAGACAACATCAGGTTTCGTAAAAGGCAGTTTATTTTCAAGGTAATGTGAAGGAAAAAGCGAAGCAAGCACTGAGCCAAAAATACGAGATGACAGAGTCAGGCAGGAGGATTAGAGGGGAATATCAGAGTCCAAAAACCGAGAGCAGTCCAGAATTCAGAGCTGGAGATCAGAAATCCAAAACGGTCCTAATCAGAATCTGAGGGTAGAGCCAGGGCACAGAAAACAGGTGAGGTAACACGCAGGTAATCAGGCAGGCTCAGATAATCAGGAGACAAAACCGGGTCAGATAACAAGTAGGCAGGCAAACAGATAAAGGATGAGATAAAGAATAGACTCACTGAAGGCTCGAAATAATCTGGCCAAGAAGAGTAGGCTGAGGCGTGTATAAGTAGGTGAATGAACAGGTGACCAGAGTTGAAAACTAATTAACTGCAAAAGGTGGAGCTGATCTAGAGAAGGGTGGTGACTGGAAGTGGACTGAACTGATTGGATAGTGACTGGTGGCAGAGAGGTGAGCTGAACTGATCAGTTAATGGCTGGTGACAGAGGAGTGACAGGCTAAATAAAGAAAAGTCTCAAACAAAAACTAAACAAAACCCAAACTATGACAAACACTTCCATACAAAACACCAGCTGGTTCAATGCCTAACCTCTGGCAATCCCTGAGGGACATTTAACCAGGAATCTAGGATAGGAAAACATGTTTCTACACAGATATGATGAAACCGATTTCTATTTATGCTTTTTGCTCCAAAAATAACACACGTTAACTAGAACGTTCAATTTCTGAAGAAATTGAAGAAGGCGCCCGCCTGGTGGTGCGTATAACTGAAGTTATTTAATTGTTACTTGTAAAAAAAAAAATAATAAAAAATAAAAAGGAGAATTTTGGGTGATTTGTGAAACATCTATAAATCCTACACCAATGAGGGTTACATTTCCTGAATCCAGACAAAAAGATGTATAACTTGTGTACGTAGAGTGAAAATTGAGCGAGTAGGCTGAAGTTGTTTGTTGTTTTTTGGATAATTTTGACTTTGGGGTTGTTGCCGGTCTGAGGTGATTTGCGAAAAATCTATAAGACCTACACCAATGAGGGTTACATTTCCTGAATCCAGACAAAAATACCTACGTTTTAATGTATAATTTGTGTACGTAGAGTGAAAATTGAGCGAGTAGGCTGAAGTTGTTTGGTGTTTTTTGGATAATTTTGACTTTGGGGTTGTTGCCGGTCTGAGGTGATTTGCGAAAAATCTATAAGACCTACACCAATGAGGGTTACATTTCCTGAATACAGACAAAAAGACCTACATTTTGATGTATAATTTGTGTATGTAGAGTGAAAATTGAGCGAGTAGGTTGAAGTTGTTTGGTGTTTTTTGGATAATTTTGTCACTATGGTAACTTGAAATGGCGTGATGAGAAAACGATAAAAGATATCCACATACCGTTTTCACTTCTGAATAGTTCAAAGAGATATCTACAAACTGGAAGCTTAACGGTGTTCGTAGGTGAAAGCATGACGACACAATAAAGCGTTGAAAATGGCCATTTTTCGCTCCAAAAATAACACACATTAAATATAACAATATTGATGCTATTGATGTTTTAAAATAATAAGTAACCCAAAAAGACATAATTTGATAAAGAGTCTGATGACAGAGGGGGACAAGAAACTTTCGGAAGGCTTGCAGCAGTGTTGCCACGTCCGCCTATTATAACTTTGGGCTTGTTCATTTATACTATTTACAAGACACAGGTAATAGAGCTGGTTACTTGTTTGTCTCACAAGAACTGAAAACATTGGCTTCCAACGCACAAGCCGTTTTGGCTGCCTGGTTGGGCACAGAGGGATGAAATATTCTTCTCAAATTCTTCCACTGCCATGTAAAAGGTAAAATAAAAAAATAATCTAGTGGTTATCAGTTAGCGACAGTGTTCCCTCTAAGCTACGTGCGTGCGCAATCGCGCACTGCCTTTGGATTCAGCGCATATAGCAAATCTATGCTGCACAGTAAATAAAATCCAAGCTGAACTGTAAACTCAAATGATAATAAACCACGTTTTTTTGTACCATTTTACAACTCTGGTGAGATGGTATTCCACGGCCCTGCTCTGTGAGCACCAGGTGCTGTTCTGATGGGTGGTGGGGCAGATGCCTTTATAGTTGGGCAGGGTGCAGTGTGCATCTTTGATCTGGGCCTCGTTTCAGAAAGAATGGCCGATCTGCCTTCAGTAGAAAGCTGCTACTCCGAGTAGTTCTTCCTCACTCTGTCATACTCAGCGTTTCCGGTTTCAGAACAGGTGATATCAGTCAGGTAACTAAACACAGCATCCAATCAACCATGAGTTGAACACGAGCACTATGTATGAAAATACAGTTTAATCACGTAAGGTTAAGTTATAAGTTTTCCTATGGTTAACCATACTCAGCTAAAGCATTAATTGGCTATATTCAACATGTGCAATTAGTGATGGGATGGTGGGAGTCATTGAAATAACTGCTATGTTCATCGTATTGCCAGCATTGTTCACACATCCCTCTAAACAAAGAGTAGACACTGATTGTCTTGTAGGTGTTTAACTTCTGCCAACCTCACTTTATATTAATCATATAGGCTATATGTATATTTTCAGCTGAAGTAAAGGTGGTGTTATTTAAGTAAAGAAATGTGCTGTAGCCCTAACGGTGTTGGGGGAAAAAAATATATGCATGGAAACTAAAATATATGAATGGAAAATTAGAGCTGGAAGTCTCAAAATTTGATACATAATAAATTATTGCTTTCATTCTGTGTAGTTATTTTATTAATCTTGTGGGTCTCTGGAACAGAGCAACAGCAACATTCCTGACTGCACGACATATAGCTGCCTCAGAAAGATTTCCTGAGTCTCCTACGTTAATAAAGCTGCTTTTGTCAAAAAAACGAAAAGCAGCACAAAGAAATTGTTCAGAACTTAGAGTTGTGTCAGAAAATCTATGTGTGAGCTGAGAATATTGAAATAAACTGACGACCCCAAAGCGCTTTACACTGGTCAGTCAATCACCCATTCATGCACACATTCACACCCTGACGGTGGTGAGCTATGTTAGCAGCCACAGCTACCCTGGAGCAGACTAACAGAAGCAAGGCTGCACAGAACCACATGCTGGTGCTAAATCTCACTGTAGAAAATGTAAATAATTTAATGTCAATAAAATTGGAACTCTGAACGATGTGCACATCTCTCATTTCTTCCTTAGCAGGACCCCTACTCTGACATAAAACATACTATACAGCTCTTTAAAAAAAAATCCAAGATTTTTGTCTTTTTTATGTAATTGGGCTCAATCAGTTTTATCTAAACTAAGTAATCTAAGATAAATTATTGCTATAATTTGATTCTTTTAGTAAGCCATGTAGCTTGTTATAATCTCAGGTTTTGGACAGGCATAACGAAGCCTCAGTGTGCACGTGCAATGTTGCTCACAGAAGTCCGATGAATGCTCAGGGAGTTTGTGTGTCTGCTCAGACACATGAAAAATTAGGGGGAACATTGGTTAGCGGCTAGTGATAGTTTCCTCATATGTCCTTATTTATTATCAGTTTAAAGGTAGGATAGCTAATATTTTTGTTTGCTGAATATGAACTTGTGAAGCTAACATTTTGGTTAGCTGTGCCCACCGCTGCCGTGGGGGAATCCAACCCTTATCTCCTGCATGACAGGCAGCAACTTTCACCACTGTACTATCAAACCAAATGCAGACACACACCCACATGTCTTTTTAAGTAAGAACCTTTTCAAAACCAGGGGTCGATTACACTTGCATTACTGCATGAATCCATATTTAACAAATCCAGTAATTTGTCCTCATTGATTCTTTGTAATGAATGGAATCAGCCAAGGATGCATGATCAGACAGTAGCTGCTAACAGCCAGCCTCAAGCACAGCAACATAAAGATCAACATGAAGAGAACCTCTGATCTGTAGCATGATGTACCACGTTTTGCTTGCCAAGAATATAAAGCTTCTGTAAACAGTGGGTTTCTCACAAGAGAAAATGTGGTTAGCTAGGAGTCAGTATGAGGAGCTAATGTATACCCCATTTACACTACCTTTGTTAAACCAATCCGTGCCGAGCTCGGTCCGAGCTTGGATCAGTTAACCAAGCAGAGCTTGATTCTGAGGACCAGCGTGAGGTTTACACATCATGCTATCTTGGTTCCTTGGTTTCCTCGCCTCCTAGTGACAATCTACGGTACTACTGCTCTCTAGGATTGAAGGAGGAAATCAAGCAAATAAAAATGGCGGTGACCGTAACATTCAGGAAGTTATGTTTGGTTATATTTCGTTGTTTGCGGAGAGTCAGGCGAAGACGGCACCTATTGGTGAATTTACTTGACAGAGTCGGCTTTTGGAAAGTGGATAAGACAAACAAACGTCTAATAAGGATTTACAGACGCAGGAAACAATGACAGACGTTGAGGTTCATCACACTGCTAAGCAGAATCATCACTGGAAACCGTGTGTCACGGTAGGGAAGCTAGTATTTTTATGAATGTCTGAAATGTCAGCTGGCTGTAAGGAGATGACGCGGTCTGCTCATGCGCTCTTTTTGATTAGAGAACCGGGCCAGGGGAAAAACCAGGCCGAGCCCACACATGGAACTGGTCTGCATTTAGCACGGTCCGGTTGTGTCTGGCTCGGTTCAGTTCAGTTTGCATTCCATTTACACTGGATAGTTATCTTGGTTACCGAGCTCGGACTGGTCTCGGCATGGTTAAAAAAGAGTTGTGTAAACGGGTTATTAGAAATGAATGCAAACCATCTGTATGGATATTTACACCTTGCATACATGACCCAGCAACATAACTGACCACGCAACGCTCCATTCTGCTGCGGTATGTATCAATGTAGGAAAATGTTCATCAGCCAATGTGGTTTAATAATGAATAGTGAGGCAACGAAAAAGCAAACCATTTTTGCTTAAAATTGTCTTTCCGCGTAAATTGATTTGGTCAGATTCAATGGCGCCACCAGGGGTGGCTGCCCCACTGCCCAGGATAAATTATAGCAGCTTCAGTTAAGCATTTCATCCCAAATGCACAGCCAGGCAATCGCGTTTGCACACCATAGTCTGCCTTCTCCCACCCACCCTGCTGCTTTTGCATGCTCAGACAGCAACAGCTCAGCATGTGCACACCAGTCAATGATTTCAAAAGAAATGAAGAGAGAAGACGTGGAAGATTACAAGTAAATAAGTCATAATATTCTTCAGTAAAATAAAATGGTGGGTGGGGGGGATGTGTTGTAACAGTATATTGTTAAAGTTGTTTTTGACATGTTCTGACAGTTACACAGCTAATCAAGTTAGCTGGTGCTTGCATATGTTATGCCAATTTCCAGATAATTTTTTTATTGAATAGACAACGCTTTTTATTTTCAAGAAGAAGAATTACAGCAGGAGGAGAGAAAGAGATGACAGTGGAGCAACAGGGGATTCCACCAGTTTCTGGACCAAAAAGTAAAGTAAACCAGGTGCCCGTAATAATTAAATTGATGACTAGCCTAGATAGTAACATCATCTGGAGAAATGTGTGTTTTGTTTAGTGAGTTTCTATGAAATTAAAAATCATAACAAAATTACTTATAAAGCTTTTTGATGAATGTTTATTGGTAGTTGAGCTTTATTAGTCTGAATTAAAATCCCTACTGGTCATTATTACAACTATAATTGATAATTACTATTGGTTGTTGTTGGTATTATTATTATTATTATTATTATTATTACAACCAGTATTATTATATTATTATAATTTTAATGTCAAAATAGGTGATTTTGCCTCTTATTTCATCATTGATCTCTTGCAATAAAGAGCAGAGCAGCCCAAGAAGCCACAACTGAAAATCTTCCTCTTTACCCATCAAGGGGACAGAAGACAATGCTTCTCTAGAGACTGGTACAACACACATGAATGGATGTGTTAGAATGGCCCTTAGAGGCTGGTTTAAGCAGGAGACTTGAGGCAGAGAAAAGGTACAGACCCACTGGGTTTTTAATTCTTCAACATAGACAAACAGGTATAAAAACCCCGTTTCACTGGTCACATCTATAAATATCTATGAACATTTATATCTAAATTCTAAAAATACTAAAACAACCAAATTGCACAGTTTACTTCTCCCCCTCAATCCATCATGGACTCTTCCGGAACCTTTAAAAGGTGTTCAGGCCCCTGGGGAATCTTTTAGCCTAAACACCCTGCAGAGGAAGAGACAGAGGTAAGTCACTTACACAAACACTGAAAACAATCACAATTTCAAACTAATCAACAATACTCGTAATATATCAATCGGTTTGTTTTGTTGACAGGTCATCATCAGTTCCAGCTGAAAAGAAACTGCCTAAAACCATCACAACTGAAAATAAAACACTTGAATCACTCAGTGCAATTTATTCTTACACAATATTTTAAAACTGCATTTAAGTGTCATAGAAAAGGTAATGGAGCTCTTCATTACAGGCTGGAATACTCTCAGAGTAAAGACTCTGCCTACTGTTATGCCTGCTGGCACTTCAGTCTCCCGTCCTCAGGTGATTCAGCATTACATTTGATGAGGGCTTAAAAAATTGAAAAAGGCAATCTTAAAAGATGGGGGACTTTTATGTAAAATCTGAAGCACATTAAGGCTATGTAAGCATGAGCAAAGTATGAAAAATCCACTGCAAACACATTCTCTCTCTCGGCCTCCTTAAAGGTGCATAGGGCAAGTTTAGAAATTAAATATTTATTTTCTTTCCAATATGTGCCCATACAATCACCTGACGTTTAAAATTAGTTTATGACAGTTGCCTCTATATGCTGGATGTTCAGTTCATGAGAGACTTATGAGCAGGCCGAATCCAATGTGTGTGCGCGTAGGTGTGACGCACTGCATGCTCTCGTTCACTTGGCTACTTTGTTGAATCTCAGTCACAACCGATGCATTAACGACTATGGGATTTAATATTTGTAGCTTTCTTACCTCACGAGACATGTCTCTAAACAAAAGACCCGTGCAGGTGCAGCAGCAGATGCTTTTCCTCTTCTCCCATGAACATGCCCAACACTGGTGTAATTTCAATTTGTCGCCAGATGAGGAGGACATCTGCAAAAGTCCTGAAATTTGCGCTATGCTCCCTTTAAATGCAGAATACAATAAATTAGTGAAGGAAATGGAGAGTACATTAAAGTTCTTGGAGAAACCCTGCTCCTCACAGTTATGCAGAACATAGCACAGAGAGCACATAAAGATTCGGAAAGGGAGAACAAAGGCAATTTTCTCTGCATTATGGAACTGCAAGCCAAACACAATCCCACTGTCAAAAAAAAAGACAAGTCAAAGAAATGCAACATTTCTTGAGCCTGACACACAAAATAAAATAATTGATCGTCTAGCTGAAATGGTCCGCACTTCAATAACTAGTGAAGTTGCCAAAAGTGAGGCTATCATCATTTTGGTAATGAAACTAAAGACCTAAGCAAAAATGAACAGATGTCCTTGTAAGAAGATATTATTAAAATGGGTCAGTATGTAAGAGCTTCCTTGCTTTTGAGGTAGCACAGTGCCTCAATGGTACATCACTTTCACAAAAAATAAAATTGTCTTGACTGCAAAAAACACCTTTTAGGGCAAGCTTATGACTGAACCTCAGCCATAAGCAGAAAAGACAGGTGTGCAAGCAAGCATTAAATCGGAGGCCCCATTAGCTTTAGAGTTGTGTTTAGATGTAGTATTACTTGACAGCGTGAAATGCATCACTGAATTGAGAAAGCTTCCTGGAGAGGAAGCGAAACGTCTTCAACTACGGAAAACAAGTCCAGTTGCTTTGTTTTTTACTTTTTTGGATTCACCAGTGTTCTTGTTGAGATAAAATGTCTGTCAGATACCACAACTTGATTTGGGCACAGACGTCACACTTGTTTGATTCTCTTGTTGACACATTGGGGAGTTACAGAGAGGGTTCTGAATTTAATGACATCTGGGACAATACTCTAACTCTTACCAAGCAATGCAACATCAGTGCCACATCTCCAGGCCGCCAGGTTAGACGAAACTCTTTGCTTGAAGAGTATTACTTGTTCACTCCAATAGTTCAAAGACAAGTCAGCACAGAGAAGGAGTCCTTTTGCACATGTTTATTCATTCCACTTATTGATGTGCTTCTCTCTGAGGTAATGAGAAGATTTACCAAAGAAAATTGAGTCATAATGAAAGGGATACAGGCGTGAATCCATGCAGCGCCTCACAGTACAACTGCAATACTGAGGATCTACAATATGAGATCCCCCAGCCTAAGCGCATTCTTTAGAGGAAGCAAAGTAGTGGTCAGGAAATAGCAAAGGCATTAATAGAGCTCACTGTCTTTCTGGAGCCATATACGTCTGGAGCCATATAAGTCTCCCACTAAATGTTTAAACTGTGCAAAATTGCACTTACGTTATCTGTGAGCAATGCAACCTGTGAGCACAGTTGTTCTATGCTAAAGTGAATCAAAACTGCCTTGAGAAGTACTGTGACTGATGAGCGTCTAAGCAATTATGTTGTGCTGAGTACAAAATCAAGAAGGACTAATAAATCTTTATGACATTGTGGATGTGTTTGCCAAAAAGTACATAGCAACGGGCGAATAAAGCTATTCAAAAGCTTGGTAATAAGAATCAGAGACTATAGATCCATGTTGGGAAATTCCTGTTAAATAAAGGAAATAGATGATTGCTTCTGTACTTGCTTTTGTTTGTTTTTGCCAATGTCTGCTTTTTGTTTTGAGAGAAATGTTTTGTTTATAATAAATGTACCTTATTACTAATATAAATACACAATAATACAGAATTGTTGTGCAACTCAAAATGTTAACTATCTATGCATAATAAATCATTAGTAACATTAAATATAACACGAAAAAATGATCAGTAGGCATTTCCTTAATTCTTTCTGTCAAAGTGCTGTACATCATAAAAACATCAAAAAACATCATCATCAAAACACATTTCTTTTTTCTACAGGCAGGTTTACTACAACATTAGAATAAAATCCTAAAACTATGGCTTTTAGTGTCAGAGTGGATCCTCAAGAGTTTAAGTGGCTCCACATGGACACCCCTATGAAAAATTTCTGGAGGTGTCACTGGTTAGATTTCAATCTGAAAAACTCACAAAGAGAGAAAAATGCAATTAGAAGAATTTATTGGTACAATGATGTAACTTTGGCACTCAGGCCCTGCAGAAAACAAACGCTGATTTATACTTTAATGTAGATAGCAGATGTACGACAATAGGGATATTTCCCCCTGGGCCTGAAACTGGTGGTGGAGTTTAAATGGATGAAGTTGGTTAATCCATAGAGGCTGGTTTGCAAGGTGATTTACTTGGGTTAAATGTCCAGCTTGGATAACAAAGTTTGCATAAACTGTCCATGATGAGCAAGCATGAAGCGACTGTGGAGAGAAAAAACTCCCCTTTGGGAAGAAACCTCTGGCAGAACCAGGCTCAACATGGCGGTCTTCTACCGGACTGTTTTAAGAGTGACAGGGAACTTCACGAGAGTCCGGAGGAACTATACTCTGGAAGGCGAGGTTGAAGGAGCATTGAGGAAAAGTCAGAAGAGCTTGCTACGATGGTGGAGAAGGGGATGGAGGTGGGTTGACTGAATTGAAATCCGATTGAATGATCATCGTAGAAGAAAGATTTGCCGTTCCAGTCATGAAGTAGCCTAGCCCCGAAAAGATAGATCGGAACGGCAACCTTCGTCCAGAGAAACCTGATCTATGAGGGAGGGAACGGAATTAGCCAAGTCAAGCAGTCAGGAAATGAAGGAACGACATTGGGGGATGATGCGCATAGCAAAATTAAGGTGACCAAGCAAGGAAAGCAACTGACGTTTGGAAATTATTGATGCAGAAGTATAAGACTGAGAAATCTCGCGAATCCGAGACAGCTTGTCTGCGGGCAGGGATGCCATCATGGCCACTGAATCAAGGACTATGCCTAAAAACTCTATTTTTGTTGCGGGGCCGATAGTTTTCTCTTCGGACAGAGGAACGCCGAGACGGTTAAAGAGCTTTTTTAGTTAAAGAAGTGACGAACTGGGCCGGATGGAGGGAGGATCTATGAGTAGAAAATCATCCAGGAGATGAAGAACGCATGGGAGATGAGTAACATTGAGGAGAATCCAACACAAAGTTTCTGAAATTTTGTCAAACAGGCAAGGACTGCTCCTGCAGCCGAAGGTGAGACGGACAGAGAAATAAAATAAGGACTTCCATTTAGCACCAAACAGGTGCTATTGAGAGGGGTGAATAGGAACGATTTTGAAAGCGTCAGCAATATCAGCTTTAGCCAGCCAGGCCCCTTGGCTGGTGATCTTGATCAGGGAAATAGCGTGATCTACAGAAGCGTAGTGAAGGGAAAAGGAGGAAAGAGGGATGAGGCTATTGATGGAGAAGTGATGGCCTGAATGAGGGGCAGATAAATCCAATATGAGCCTCTTTTTCCCAGAGTATTTACGGGTAGCTACCCCTAGAGGACACGCACGGAAAGGGGCAAACAGAGAAGTTTTGAAAGGACCAATCATGAAACCCTTGGACACTTCTTTGTGAAGTAACTGGTCTACGATGTCTGGTTCTTTTAAGGCGGATTGAAGATTAGGAGAGACGTGGGTGAGGGAGGGGGGGTTGTAAACTCCAACGTGAAAACCTTGAGATAGACCGGTAAGAATGAAATTAACAAAAGTGCGATCAGGATGATGAATAAGACAAACTGCCAATTCAGAAATGATAATGGGGGTGGAAAGATGGCGGGCTATTAAGGTTTGAAGGAACAATTTCTCATGAAGAGTGCACAGCGGGGACAGACGGACTTGGGATGTGCATCCTTGCAATAATTGCAAATATGGAGAAAACTGCAATTAGGAAAGGTGCATAGACTTTCATTAAACTTATTGCAAATGGGTCTGGATTTGAATACCTGAACATTTCTACTTCGGTGGTCTGTGGGCTGGACAAATGTAGATGAGAGCAAAGGAATAGGTTGAGTGCTAGATTTAAAAGGAATAGATGGGCAAAATGCACTGAGGTGACCGATTGAATGACAAGAAGAACAGGGGATGGACTGAGTCAGCATGATTAATAAATCTGTGTCCAAGACAGACCAGTCCAAACAAACCCCGGATTGGGCCAAGGTTGCAGCTGCTTTAGTAGTAATAGATTTGTGGTATTGGTAAAAGAGGTTATTGCTGAATTTAATATGAAGATCTGCTATTAATGCGAGGTAATTATCAAGCTCGACCCTGCGGTCCGGATAGACTGAGCAAATTATGTCCCGGTAGATGCTGAATGCTGCAAGGAATTGGCCAACGGTGAGATCTTTGGATAAACGGGGATCCGATGATTTGAAAATGGCTGTCATGTCACCTGCTGAGGCGACTTGGTGTTCAACTTCACAGGAGGGGAGGATGAGTGAGACTAAATTAACATATTTCACTTGAATAATATTAGAACGGAGGTGAGGAGAGACATTAGAATACATAGGAATATATGATCTGCCTGAATGGAAAGGGCGGGGACAAAGCATAATAAGCAAAGTGCAAAAAAGAATTATAAAAGGACATGGTTAGATACATCTTACCTAGAGCTGGTCCGGGCTGTACGTTGGCGAGCGTGACTGTAGGAGGGGGAGGGAGGGGATCCAACTGCGAAGTTAAAGGCAGCGATGACGTGGCAGTGTGGGGGTTTTCCAGGGCTTGAAGGCGTGCAGACAGAGTTACAACTGAGCGATTTAGAGAGTCCAGGGTGGAGCAAAGTGAAGCCGAAAACTGGTCAACAGCGGAAGGGTTGGGGAAGGGTGGTGCCGCTATGAATTGGGAAGCCGGCATTGTAGGGACATCTGACGAAGGACCTGGGTTTGCGTCGGAACGGAGAGAGGGACCGGGCGCAGCAGCGGCTTAAGTTAGGGTAGAGCTGGAGGGTCCTCTAGTGCGTTTGGCGGGGGGGCGGGCGGAGGATTTGCGTGACCGCTTACGACCTGGGTTCGGAGCAGACAGAGGAGCGGATGGAGGGGGAGATGGAGATGAATCTTGATGAGGCAATAAGGAGGCTAACTGAGAAAGTTGAGCAGAGTCTAAGTCGGAGCCTGGGTGGATACCGCTGGAGCGCAGTGCGGAGGACGGAGATGAAAGAGCGGCTAGACGGGAACTTCTTCGTGCAGGAGGATTTGAAGGTAAGTTGATTTGTGATTGTTGATCGTAGAACAAGGCATGGTCATCTGAATCGAAATCCGACATAGTAGCGCTGGTTCTTGCGTTTGCTGAAAAGGAGGCCGGACGCTGTACCGATCCGTTGTGGTGAAGAGAGAGCTGAGCCAAAAGGCGAAGCTCTCGATTTGCCGGTCGATCTACGTTCCTACCCTCGTCTATGGTCACGAGTTTTGGGTCGTGACCAAAAGAACGAGATCCTGGATAGAAGCGGCCAAAATGAGTTTTCTCCGTAGAGTGTCTGGGCTCTCCCTTAGAGATAGGGTGAGGAGATCGGTCATCCGGGAAGGACTCAGTAGAGCCACTGCTCCCCCACGTCGAGAGGAGCCAGTTGAGGTGGCTTGGGCATCAGATTAGGATGCCTCCTGGACTCCTCGCTGGTGAGGTGTTCCGGGCACGTCCCACCGGGAGGAGATTCAGAGGGAGACACAGGACACGCTGGAGGAACTATGTCTCTCGGCTGGCCTGGGAACGCCTTGGGATCCCCCCGGAGGAGCTGGCCCAAGTGGCTGGGTAAAGGGACATCTGGGTCTTCCTACTGAAGCTGCTACCCCTGTGACCTGACCCCGGATAAGCAGAAGACAGTGGATGGATGGATGGATCTAGAGAACATCACTGTAGACTGCTGTTTATCTGAATTAACACTATATTTCAATCAACAAATCCTCTCTACAAGGCTAGTAAAACTTAATTAAAACTACTAAGCAAAATTAAGATAAAAAGAAGCTAAGGAACTATGTACACACAAAAGACAAAATAAAGTGGGTGATCATCAGCAGCAGCATCAGCAGAATAATTCAGTGAATCCTGGTTTACTGCAGATCTCAGTTAAAGAACCAAAGTTCATCTTAAAGAATGTAAATTGAGGTTAAACTAGCTTAACTAATTCAGAACTGTCATGGTTTTTATATGTTTTGCCCACATGCAGACACAATACGGAAGACAATGCGCAGTTTAAGATGTTTATTTAGATTCAGACTACAGAGATCGATTCTGATGATGGGATCTGTCGAGGTCTGAACGTCAGTGATGGAGAAACTGTGGGAAGAAAGGAGAATTGTTAAGGGAGATCGAACCAGAGAGAAATCTCCAGAAGCCTAGCCGCTTATTATTTAGTTGGGCAAACTTAACCGGGGAAGTAGTGACGAGGGAACTCAGACCGAATGCTCACGATGGATAGCTGGTGGTTAGCGGCTGGAGGGCGGACTGATGTTAAGTCGGCAAGGGGTACGGAGTGAGCCACGTCGGGCAGGAGTGACAGATGGAGCAGCGGAGTGCGGAGGAACCAGCAGAATCCAGGGAAGGGAACCTCAGGCCCGGCTTGGTATCACCAAGTGAATAAGAAGGGGAACGCCAGAGCAACATCTGAGCTTCAGGGATTCCTAAGAGCTGGTTCGACGAGCAAGACGTCAAGGCGGGTGAGTAGTCCAAACAAAAACTAAGAAAAAGCAGGAGATCCAAAAATTAGCCAGATTTCAGAGATACGAAAAACTCACAAGTTCAGGTTTCCAAGATCTGGTCAGAGGCCTAGTTGTACCACGACTGGGTAAGGCTCTGGCGTCTTCCATCTGTCTGAGTCATCCTTAAGACGCCAGTGGACACTGCTCCAAACGAGCCGCAGGTGTGGGCCACGCCCCCCAGCCAACTAGAACCACCTGTGAAGCAGAGTTAGAACACCGACCAAAACAGAGAACCCTGACAAGAACTACATTTGGTATGTGTTTCAACCCATTCACAATACAAATCCTGAGTTAAACAAAACATTATTTGATGAAATAACATTTTATCTGAGATAAAGAACCAAGGTTCATCTTAAAGAATGTAAATTGAGGTTAAATTAGCTTAATTAATTCAGAACAACATTTGGTTTGTGTTTCAACCCATTCACATTGCAAATCCTGAGTTAAACAAACATTATTTGATGAAATAACATTATAAAGAAGGATTTTCTCAGTAATGTAGGTCCGGTCCTCTTTAGTCTGTATGTTAACAGTCTTTCTGAAATTTGTGCTGAAGTTAAGCTGCAAATGTATGCTGATGACACCATTGTTTATACATCGGACAAAAACAGTATTGTAGTCAGTGAAAAACTTCAGAACAGCTTACAGAGACTATCATCATGGCTAAATGACACTTGCTTAACTCTCAACACAAAGAAAACTAAGTGTATTTGCTTTTCAATCAAGAAAACGTCATTACGGTCCTCGAATATCCAGATCAATGAGGTCCCTATTAAGCAAACCACAAGAAAAATATTTAGGAATAATTCTGGATGCTCATTTAAATTTCAGGAGCCATGTTGATAAAATCAGCAAAACTGTTAGATGTTATATAAACTGTTATAAAATAATGAGGAATTGCTTAACACTTCATTGTGCTGAGATGTTTTTAAACTCCGTGATCCTCTGACACTACTCTTATGGAGCTACAGTCTGGTCTCAGACTAGCCAAACTATACTTAAACCACTAGCAAGTGTTAATAATCGGACTCTAAAGGTTTTCATATCAAAAGCCAATCAGATATCACCACTGTCACATTTTGCCTAAAGTTGGCATTTTGGACTTCGCTAATTTTATAAATTACAATCTTTTAAAATTGATTTTTAAGTGTTTAAATGGTCATGCACCTACACCATTGAGTAATTGCATACAGAGACGGCAGGGCAATAGCAGATCTACTAGAGCGGCTTCCGAGGGAAATTGTAAGGTCCCCTTTCGCAGAACCACTTTTGCTCAAAGTGCTCTGTCCGTGAGAGGATCTGTAATATGGAACTCACTTCATGGTGATTTAAAGTCTATAACCAGTTTTAGTATGTTTAAAAAACAAACAAAACTCTGGTTATGCCAAAAACAGAACAAATCATTTTAAAAAAGCCCATCTAGGGACAAGTGCTGCGAATTAGCAGTAGTCATTGCACTATGACGCAAACATGGGACTGCTGTTATGTTCAGTTTGTCTATGTAGATGTGTGTCTGTCCCTACCAAATAAACTTTGAAATAAATAAATAAACATCAGTACTTCTAGAACGCTCTATTTTATTAATGCGATGAGACTAGGGGTCACTGTAGCGATCGGTTGCTAAAATTGGCTAATCTAAAGTTATACAAACACCTTTAAATCGACATTAATATTCCATATTAACACTCATAGCACTATCGAACGATGGTGGAGCGAAGCGAAACAAACCTTATGTTTGAAACGAATTGTAGTCATGCATCGGGGAAGACGGAAGCTAATAGCATTTAGGCTAGCGGACATTCGGCGCAAACTTTAAAAAGCATCAGCTTTATTTTAGTAATAATGGGTGGACCTGATAACACAAACATCAATATCCCATCAGTGTATAAAACCCTTGTGGAGATAACGTTTATTATAACCAGAAAAACACACTCAACTTATTTGAAGCTCCACGTGCTTCAAAAACACGGTGAAAATGCATTACGTAAACCTTCTAAATAAACCATTTAACTTTCCCTGTTTATTTCTTTGCCAAACCTGTCGGTGCTTTAGTGTGAGTTCAGTGCACTTTGGGCATCCAAGGGAAAGCAGTGTTCCAGTAAAACGTTGGTCAATTCAGCAGGAAACATGCAGCTCTGAGCTAGCCGAAACGCACTCCGACTGGAGTCCGTTTCCTGCAACAGCTGAGGAAGCAAAACAAAGCAGGATTTGGCATGGACGGATTCCTTACTCCGCCGTTTGACTGCAGACTTAACTCAGATTTGGCCGGCAGTACTCCGATGCAAGTCAGGTCCTCCGCTCCGCAGAGGACAACCAGAATTTCCCCCTGTGAAATGTGTTTCACCGAAAACATTTAATCAGCTTGGGAGCCCTTTTGAGGCCCGCATGGCTGCTCACTTCCTTTGTGTGAAATTCCTTTGCTTAATTTAGCACTCCAGCAACTCAGAAGCAGAAAGGGATTAGGAGGCTCGGCAACTTACAGACAGGCAAGGGTCGGGCTCACAGGCAGACAATCCAGGTATGAACAGAGCAGAGGTCCAGCAGCGAATCAGGTCCAATTTTCAGGCAGGCAAAACAGAATCAAAACAGGGATCGGGCTGGCTCGGTAACGGGAAGCAGAAACAGGTCACAAACACGGGCAGGCAGGCAAGACAAGGAAATGTTGGCAGTCTGCACCGGGAGGATTGAGACGTTCTGGCTGAGTGCAGGGGACAGAGGCAGGTTTAAACAGGCTGGTTAACAGGTGAGCAGAGTGTATCTAATTAGCCAGAACAGGTGGAGGTGATCAGGGGAAGGGAAGTGGCTGAAGGAGGAAACAATCTGACAGAACATAAATGGAAGGGGACAGAAACTAAACCAAACCAGAACATAAATAACCACTAAGACCAAACCTAAGATAGAAACCCAAACTAAGACTAAAACTAAGACAAGGAACTCAAACTATCACAGTAGCTCATTGTATTTGCCGTTTTCTGTTGAAATGGAGGCCCACCCATACTTTTTGCCCAGCGAGAGGGAAGAGAAAGTAACCAAGAAAAGAAAAAGTAATAACCGGGAAAAAACGAGAGTATAAATCTGAGGCAGTGTGGACTGAGAACTGATCCCTCTCTCTGAGAGGGAGAGAGAATAGAAGGGTATGTATGTACAGTACACAGAGGGATATCAGCCGGCCCGTTCACTGTCTGTAATACAGCAGCAAGACCGACCAGGTCTCTTTACTGGTGTTTATACTTGCTTATTTTATACCCCAAATAAGCAACAGAACATTCAGAAATGAGCCCAAAAAAACACGACTAACGGAATTTGTAAGTGACTTTAGAAAAAACAAGTGGACTTGAAAACAGTGCCAAAAAACATTTCACACGATGAACATAGCTATTAGCTATTAGCTATTAGACATGCTTACATTGTCACACTTTTGATACTCTAAGGCGTCTGTAGAAGTTATTATGCGCTTAATGGTGAGGTCGTTTGTAATTAATTTAACACTCCAGAATGAAAATCTTATAGACAGGGGCTTTAAAGTTTCACCCATAGAATTTATGCTGTCTACAGGAAATGTTAAGTCAGTGTCTTTAATTTAGACAGTCAGGGCACAAGACCTGGGGCCCGTTCTTCGTATGTCGCTAACTCAGTTAGCTGGATTTGATTGTTGACGGAAGGTGCAAGGATAATTTGCCGAGCCTTTTGAATTAATCGCGTATTGCGAGACAGACCGGATCCTTTAGCACAGCGCGACAGTGTAATTATGGAGAGATATCGTTTTTTTCGTGAGGCTGTTATTTATATAATTAATTTGTTGGAACCACACATTAAGTGTTCAACACGGAGAAGTCGGGCTTTGACAACTGCGCAGACTGTGTACATTGCCCTGAGATTCTTTGTGAGTGTCACTTTCCTTTACACTATTGGCGATGCAGAGAACTTAGTGAAAAGTGCTGTCTGTCATGCCATTCGCAAAGTGTAAGTGGCACTGAAGCAGTTTTTAGGGTTTTGTGGTATTTCCAAGCCACTTAAGACCCCAGGTTATAAAGCAGCATTTTTTTGGTATTGCAGGTACATTTATAATCGTTAATGAGATGCAATCTTGACCATGCCAAATTTTTCTTTAAAAGGAATGGAATCAAAAATTATGCAGTCGACTGACTAAAATCTCTTAGATGGTGTGTGACTCTATGCATATTATCACAAATGTGGAGGCAAAATGGCCAGGATCAGAGCATGACTCAAGGATTTTCCGAGAGTCACATTTATGTACATTATTTGAACGTGGTAAGGGAACATAAATGTCAGGTTCACAGTATTAAACACACTTATGCTGAGCCTAACAAAACTGCATTTTCCATTACAGGGGATTTTAACGGGATCCTGCTTGGAGACAGGGGCTATGCCTGCAGGCAGTATTTTATGACGCCCTTCCCTGTCCCAAACCCTAGGCTAACAAACCCGTTATAATGCAGCTCTAGCCAGGACAAGGGCATGCATTGAGATGACCTTTGGACAACTGAAGCAAAGATTTCAGTGTCTGAAAAGTTTGAGGGTTGCACCTGACAGGGCCTGTAACATTATTGTTGCATGTGCCATATTGCATAACATTGCCACCATCAGAAAGGAGAGGATCCCTGTGGTGGGGGTGCAGCCTAATGATGACGACCTCCAGCCAGTGCACTTGGACCAACCTAGTGGCAGAGCTGCACGGGACAGAATTGTGGAACACCATTTTTGAATGTTTAATAAAAGACAAGACAAATATGCTTAGTTCCTGTTGTTTTATTTAAACTATATTCTTTATGAAGAACAGCCAGCAAGACAGAAAGAATATACAAATTAGTGTAAAGTTATTTATGCACTTACAGGTTCTTCCTCCAAAGGACAGTCATCTGAGAGGGTTTCTTCACTGTCCTGTGCAATGGAAATAAATGGGTATTACAAAGTGTTACATTTTCTTCCCTTTATGCAAGCTCGAAAAAGTACACAACTTACTGCATATGCCTCAGCCACCACTTGCTTGGGAACAGGTAAAAGTGTTGGTGTATTATGTAAAACTGCACAAGTTTAGAAGTTTTCACTTTCACAAATGGTTGAAATGACTGTACCAGCCGTTTGGATTATCCTTATTTTAATGCATCAACAAATGATGTTACAGTGTACTAAGAGAAATGAAAGCTCATTTAGCCTAGCAGTAATGAAGGTGTTGCTGCTACTGGTCCCTGGCTTTGGGTCTCAGGAAGTGCTGCCCCCAGGGATGCCCTCCACAATGGCTTGGTGTTCATTTAACCCAAGGGCCAGCTCTTCTGCTGGGGTATAGTGTGGTGGTGCAGGACCTCCACCTGTTTTTTTTTTCTCCAGCCTTTTTGTTGGTGGCTGTTAAAAACAGACACACATAATTTAACAGTAGCTTTTAAAAAGGAAGAAGTTGCTTTTTAAAATACAGTATAATAATTAAAGGCTACCATTTTGGAGAATATTCTTGTATTTCACTTTTACTTGTTCCCATGTTCTAGTGGGTCCCGTTGAGGTTCTGACCAGGGCCGGATTATCCATAAGGGCCAGTGGGCCAGTGCCCAGGGGCACCAACCATGGGGGGGCACCACATGACACATGCTTTAAAAATATATTTTTCATAAATTGTTATATTATTTACTTGAAATTGTTGAAAGACCGTGCATTATTCGTTGAGGTATAGTGCCCAGGGGCACCACATTGTCTTAATACGGGCCTGTTCTGACATAAAAGAACAAAGCAAAGATGAAACTATTATAATGCAAAAATACATACTGTAGAAAGTGATAGAAACATCTACCATGAACAGCCCTCTCTCCTGGCTTTAGCAGACTTTGAGGTGTTACCTGTCGTTTTAATTAATGACTCAAATTCAGCATAACCTTCCATTAAAAGCTATTGTTCTGCTTGGGAGGAAAACTGTGGGCGTTCTTTGGCCATGCTGAACAGCCAATAGCAGTGTTGCTGATCATTGTTTCTACTATTGATACATTTCCCCTTTTAAACAAACGCATGATCGCGCAATTATCTCAGATAACTCAATCCAGCCATACTAATAATAAACAGGTGTGCTTGAAGAACCCAATTAGCCGGATCATGATTAGCCCGATTAAATCATCTTGGATGTCTTATTTGATCTTGGATGTTTTAAGCAACATATGAAGAACGGGGCTCAGGGCCTTAGGGTGTGGGATGATGGAGCTCGCAGTTACAGCTACTTCATTTTACTCAGCCCCATCTTGCACCTCACTAACCCTAAACATACAGCCAGAGCTACAATGGTAGTAGCTCTGGCTGGTTTAGATTTTAGCATATCACTGTGTTAAACTGTGAATTTGTAGCAATACTTGAAAACTGATTTTCACACATTTTTCACTGATTATTTTTAATCCATCCATCCATCCATTTTCCGAACCGCTTTATCCCTCATGGGGTCGCGAGGGTTGCTGGTGCCTATCTCCAGCGTTCACTGGGCGAGAGGCGGGGTACACCCTGGACAGGTCGCCAGTCTGTCGCAGGGCAACACAGAGACAAACGGGACAAACAACCATTCACACACACACTCACACCTAAGGACAATTTGGAGAAGCCAATTAACCTAACAGTCATGTTTTTGGACTGTGGGAGGAAGCCGGAGTACCCGGAGAGAACCCACGCATGCACAGGGAGAACATGCAAACTCCATGCAGAAAGACCCAGGGGTGTACCCACTGCGCCACTGTGCAGCCCTGATTATTTTTAATGGGCAGAAATTTCAGTCTGTAGATGTTCAAAGCTGGGAAAGACCAACCCCAAACATCCTGCAGTTGGAATGGCACCCAAAGGTGGTACAGCAAAGTATTGGCACAGAGGGGCTGAATACGTATATATGAGATATTTGTCACATTTCTGTTTTTAAAATAAATGTTACAATGTTGAAACAATTATAAATAGGTATGAGGATGTTTTACTGCAACACACTACATTGCACATGCTCTGTTTTACCAATATGTGTCATTTTGTCTGATTTTATACTTATGTTATCAGTCTTGCTTCATTTGGGGTCTGGAATATATATATATATATATATATATATATATATATATATATATATATATATATATTATTTATTTATTTTTTCTGGGTCTGGAATATTTTACCAAAAAGCAATAAAAGATGTCAGAGCAAGAAAACAGACTATGCTTTTGGAAGATTAGCTCAATGCAATCAAATAATACTGTGAGATTGTGATTATTATATGGACTGCATCTAATCATCAATAATATGTTCAGAAAAAAATAGAAGAGATTTTCCATGAAAACCAAAAAGAAATGCAATATCCCAATTTCAAGTTTTAATTCAAACAGATTTATTGCCAGTGCCAACCAGAGTTTTAACTAAGGCTATCTGGTCTCTTTCCGTTCATTACATCATTCCTTTTTTTTTTTTTTTTTTTATATTTTATTTAGTCAACTATCTGCAACAGTACATTGAACACAGGGACAAAGTAAAACATGACATTTTTATTTTTTTTTACCCCCCTTCTCCCCTCCTTCCCTCTCCCGATCCCGTGGACTCTTCCTTTACCTTCTGTTTATTCTGTCCCCTACCCCTCCCCATCCATCCGTACCCGGCTGCAAACAAAAAAAAAAAAAAAAAAAAAAAAAAAAACAGCAAAATAAAGTAATTAAAAAAAAAACAAACAAAAAAAAAAAAACAATTATACAGCTGAGGAATCACAAACATGAAAAACCCAGGGGACTAAGAGAGTACAGAAACATGGACAGCATGTAGAACAGACGTCCGCGCAAGCGTAGGTACACAGATCAAGACAGAACATGGATATTTAAAACCGCACAGGTTGACAATCACTATCGATAGCCAGATTCACAAGGAGCCGCCGGGCCGGGGGGGACAGGCAACTACAGCAGAGCTGACTCCTATGCGATTTTCAGGCTCGAGGGAGGGTATCCAGTCTTTCAAAATAAGATAATAGAGGGGCCCAAGTTTTGTAAAATTTTTGGATCGAACCTCTAAGGCAAAATTTGATCTTCTCTAACTTAAGGAACATGGACAGATCTTTCAACCAAAGAGAAGCCTTGGGTGGGTGTTCTGATTTCCACGCTAATAATATTCTTCTTCGGGCGAGGAGAGTTGAAAAAGCTAGTACATTTTTAAAATTATGTGTTAATGATATCCCCTCCCCTGGAGTTCCAAATATTGCCAATTCAGCAGTGGGTTGGATACCTATTTCAAAAGCTTCCGAAAGGATCTGAAAAATTGTGGACCAGAAGTTACACAGTTTGTTACAGGTCCAGAACATGTGAGTTAGATTTGCCTTAGCTATGTGGCACCGAGCACAGGTTTCACTCACTGTAGAATAAATCCTTGAGAGTCTGGCTCTACTGTAATGAATCCTATGAAGGACCTTGAACTGAATTAGTCCAAGTCGAGCGCATGATGTTGACCCATTTACTCTACGTAATGCGTGGTTCCAAGTTTCATCAGAGATGTGTATTCCAATTTCCTCTGACCATTCCTCTCTGATCTCATTGAGCTTCACAGTATTGAAAGATGAGATGCTATTATAAAATTTGGAGATTAAGCCCCTATCTTGTGTTGGAGTTTGCAAAATTATGTCTATTCCTCCCTTTGGGGGTAAATTGGGAAAGCAGGGACTAATGTTACGAACAAAGTCACGGATCTGGAGGTATCGAAATAGGGAGGAACGCTGTAAGCTAAATTTAGAGGAAATAGCATCAAAGGTAGCGAAAATTCCATCTATATATAAGTCACTAAATTTATTTAAGCCTGCTCTCCGCCAATGGGCAAAGACAGGATCTGATAAGGATGGCGGGAAAACATGGTTATGACATATGGGACTGTAGATAGAGAAGTTTATCATATTGAAGTGTTGTCTAAATTGTGACCATATTTTTAGGGTTGAGATTACAACTGGGCATGACGAATGCTGCCTCGGAGAGAGAGGAAGCTTTGAGGTAACTAATGCAGGGAATGATGATGGCTTACATGCATTCAGTTCTAATTGACACCAGTCAACATCTGGTTGATGGAGTAGACAGACTATTTTTTGTAGGTTTGCTGCCCAGTAATAATACAACAGGTTAGGTAGAGCCATACCCCCCTCATCCTTATGTCTCTGAAGGAAGCGCCTGCTGATTCTAGGATGTTTATTACCCCACATGAATGAGGATAGCTGTTTATCGATAAGTCTGAAGAATGATTTTGGGAGAAAAACTGGGATACTCTGAAACAAATACAGAAATCTTGGCAAGACGTTCATTTTAATACATGCTACTTTACCCGCTAAGGATAAATTTAGGACACTCCATTTCTGGAGGTCACGTTTGAGATTATTAAGCAGAGGGGAGAGATTTTTTTCAAACAGATCAGAGAAAGAACGTGTCACGTTAATTCCCAAATATTTGAATCCTGCTCTAGCAAGAGGGAAGGGCAGGTCAGTTTCTGTAATTTGGAGCGCAGAATTATTAATTGGAAAACATTCACTCTTTGAGAAGTTCAACTTGTATCCTGAGAATTTACCAAAACGGTTTAGCAAACTCACAATGTTGGAGATAGATGATACTGGGTCCGAGATGTAGAGTAATAAGTCGTCCGCATACAGGGACAGCCGATGTTCCAGCTGTTTTCTACAAATTCCCTTAAAACTCTGTGAAGTCTTGAGCATAATTGAGAGTGGCTCAATAGCTAAAACGAAGAGGAGTGGGCTGAGGGGACAACCCTGCCGGGTACCTCTGGATAGAGAAAAGGGCCCAGACCTTGTTTTGTTAGTGATTATACTCGCTTTGGGTGAAGTATACAACAGTTGTACCCATGATGTAAATTTGGGCCCAAACCTAGCTAGTACTGCAAATAGGTAAGGCCACTCAACCCGGTCGAATGCCTTCTCCGCATCGAGGGAGACCACAACCTCAGGAGACTCCCCCGATTCAGGAGAATGGACAACACCAATAAGCCTACGTATATTAGAGAAAGAGTGACGACCCCTCATGAACCCAGTCTGATCTGAGGAGATTATGTCAGCCATGGCTGCGTCCAGTCTCATAGCCAAAAGTTTAGCTAAGATTTTAACGTCACCATTTAGAAGTGATATGGGCCTGTATGAAGCGCAGTCTGTTGGATTTTTACCATGTTTTAGTAAGAGTATGATGTTAGCTTCTGTAAGAGTCTGTGGCAAGGTTCCCCGCTCCAGTGAGTAGTTAAACATTTCAAGTAAAAGAGGTGCTAACTTGGATGAGAATTTTTTATAGAATTCGATTGGATAGCCATCTGGTCCAGGGGCCTTGCCACTCTGCATTGCTGAAATAGAATTGATAACCTCACTAAGTGTAAGGTGCTTATCCAAATCCCTTTTCCTATCAGGACCAATAACAGGGATATCCAAGCTGTTTAAGAAATTATTCATATCCGAGTTGTCCTCTGGGAATTGTGACGTATATAGGTCAGAATACAATTTCTCAAAGACTTGGTTTATTTCAGCTGGATCAATAGTTTGCTCGTCAGGGGTCTTTTGGATCTGTGATATGAGCTGCGCCGCTGACCGGCTCTTGAGTTGGTGGGCCAGGAGGCGGCCCGCCCTCTCACCATGTTCATATACAAATCCACGGGATCTAAGCAAGGATTGTTCCACATCCTGCGTTGATATAAGATTATATTGCATTTGCAAACAAAGTCTCTCTTTGTACAGCTCGGGGGAGGGTGACATTGAATGTCTACGGTCCAGCTCCAGCATAGAACTGATAAGCTGTTCCTGCCTTAATCTTCTAATTTTGTTGCGTGTTGCCGTGTAGGATATTATCTCACCTCTAATTACCACTTTTAATGTTTCCCACAAGATGGATGGCGACACAGAATCTGATTTGTTTTCGAGCAAAAAATTATCTATGGCAGTAGACATCGATTCACAAAAATTGTCATCTGCTAGCAAAGTTGAGTCAAATCTCCAGATGGGCCGCTGAGCCTGATTAAGTGGAAAGGCTAAGTCCAGTATTACTGGTGAATGATCAGACACTACAATAGCAGAATATTCACTTTTCTTGACAAAGGGTAGCAGAGTTTTGTCTACAAAAAAACAATCAATCCTTGAATACGACTGGTGGACATGTGAAAAAAAAAGAGAATTCCCTATGATTTGGAAATAAAAAGCGCCAAGGATCTATACAACCCGCTTCCTTCATGAATGCTGCTAAGGCCTGAGCCATCTTTGATGGAGATGACAATCTAGAGCTGGAACGGTCTAGGGTCGGATCCATAACACAGTTCATGTCACCACCCACTATCAAACGGTGAGAATTCATGTTAGGTAGAGCAGAGATTAACCTGGATATGAAAGAGGGGTCATCCCAGTTGGGAGCATATATGCAAGCAAGTGTAACTTGAGTATTATATAGGGAGCCAGAAACTATAACATATCGGCCCTGTGGATCTGATATGGACGAGCTTAAAGTAAACTGTATGTTTTTATGAATCAATATTGCTGTTCCCCCCGCTTTAGTATTAAATTGTGAATGGTAAACTTGTCCCACCCAAGGCTTCTTAAGTTTTATATGGTCTGCAGAGACCAAATGAGTTTCCTGTAGAAATGCTATTTCTGTTTTAAGTTTTTTAAGGTGGGAAAAAATTTTGGCCCGTTTCACTGGTCCTCTCATGCCCTTTACATTCCAACTAGTAAAGCGAACTGCTGAGGCGTCCACTCTTACACTGTTGCTACATACATTAGCCATGATAATCCAATTTTATACCTGTCCCGGCCCAGCAGCTCCACCTGGCACCCCCACGGGTGCATGTCTTCCTATGCATGTTCAAATTTTTAAGAAAAATAACGTAGAAAAAACAACACAAATCAGCTGTATGAATGAAAAAGGCAGCCCTGAACCCAACCCTTTTTAGAACCCACCCCAGTTGTATCCTTGCTTCTCTTGTCGAAGCCAACTGCTGTCCCATAAACACCTCGTAGGTCTTCCGATAGGCCATACACATCCCCAAACTAACTTTGGAAGGTTCCCAATAAACTTGGTATTAAGGAGTTACACTCTTTAAACAATAAGTTTAAACAGCACCAGCAACTATAAACGGTGGATAGTGTAAACGCCACAGGGCAATTGTACAATAACCAGCTAGATTATGAACGTGGATTTTTGTGCTAAAATACACTAAATTTACGTAAAAACAGAGAACAACAAAAACAGTGATAGTAGCAGCATAAAATTGTAATAATAGGGGGCATATCCGTGTACGTGCATACATGGTGCAAACATACTCACAAATGTATGGAATTAT
Source organism: Fundulus heteroclitus (assembly GCF_011125445.2). NCBI lineage: Eukaryota > Metazoa > Chordata > Actinopteri > Cyprinodontiformes > Fundulidae > Fundulus > Fundulus heteroclitus. Next base: position 29,888,975 of record NC_046379.1, on the reverse strand, counting down.
GTCCCTTATGAGAAAAACGATGCGTCCACTTGAAGCAGCATTAATTTTTTATCCAGTCATTCAATGCAGAACACGCAGGTGTAACACATAACGCAGTAATTTGTTACCAGACCCTGCTGTATCGTGGGTATCCCGTCTCACTCCGACAGATGTTTGTTTATTTTGCAACGCAGCGGTCGTAAAACGCCTGGGCTTCCTCCGGCGTTTCGAATAAGTGGCTTTCTCCCTTAAACGTAACTTTAAGACGGGCAGGGAAAAGAAGACGAAATGACACACCCTTCTGGTAAAGAGCTCCTTTGACACCGTTGAATGCCGATCTTTTCTTTGCAAGGGCGATGCTGAGATCTGGATATATCCTCAGGGTGATTCCCTGGTGCTTTACTTCATGCTGCCTGGACCATCTCAAAGCGGCTTCCTTCTCCCGGTATCGGTGAAATGCAAGGATGAAGGGCCGTGGTGGTCGTCCTGCTACGGGCTTGGGTCCAGCTGTGCAGTGTGCTCGCTCCAATTCCGGGGGAGAAGGGAATATGTCGTCCCCCATAGCATCCTTTAGCAACTTGGAGATGAACTTAGTTGGATCCTGTCCGTCTTCACTGCCTTCAGGTATGTTAAGTATGCGTAGATTGGACCTGCGAGATCGATTTTCCAGGTTTTCCAGGCGTTCCAACAAGGCAGCGTTTTGGGACTGAAGAGACTTAACAGCAGCTTCAGCTTCGATTATGCGTTGAAAGTTGTCGCCTGCCAGGCTTTCCGCAGCTACAAGGCGGCTCTGAAAAGAATTCACTTCGTCCCGCAGCCCGTCCACCGAAGTTTGCAGAGGCCTAATTGACTCTTGAATTAATGTGGCCACATCCTCTTTAAAGTTGTTCCGCTGCTTGGATAGTTCCGAGACCAGTTGGGACATGGAAACGGGATCTCCGCATTTACTATCGCCAGGTGGTTCGCCGTCGGAGGAAGCCGCGGCCATTGAGGCTACCTTGCTAGCTAGGCTAGTCGTTCGCCTGGTTGAAGTAGAAAGCTTTTGTTTAGTATTGTCACTGGCCATTATAACGTCGCCAGGTTCAGAGACGGTTCTTCTATCGGTCCGGTGCTTAATAGAAGTGTATAACTCCTGTTCTAAAGTAATTTAAAGAAAGTTGGCCGGGAGCTCCTTCACCCTGCTTCCCTCTTCTACATCGCCAAACCGGAAGTTCCCATTACATCATTCCTAAACTTTAAACTGTGTTACACTGAAGTCGACAGATAATTCTCCTACTTCCCTCATTGTCATTGTTTCCTTCTTTCCCTCCAGACTGTTCCCAGAAGAAGGAACAGTTTTCATCCATGAAGTTAGTCCATGTTGTGGTTTGAAGAAGACGTTCCCATCTTTGTGTTTTAGAGATTCACAAGCTTCACTCTGCTTGGCTGCCCTGTAATAGCCTCTTTCACTCCTGTTCGTTTATGTTTTCCCTGGCTCACCAAAGAAAATGAATAGACACTTACTTCAGCTAAAAATGGAAAGCAGTTTGTCTCTTCTTTCCGGTCGTGTGGTTGGTTGTCATCAACCCCAATTTCTGGTGATTTAATGAAGTAGTGTGCTTGGAAAGCTCCCATTGGATTGTTTCTGTCAGTTTAAAAAGTAATTAGAGGCTGAGAAAGTGTGTGTGTGTGTGTGTGTGTGTGTGTGTGTGTGTGTGTGTGTGTGTGTGTGTGTGTGTGTGTGTGTGTGTGTGTGTGTGTGTCGGAAAGGTTATGAACTCCACACAGCAACACCAGCTTCTGTGGTTAGAAAAAAGACCATCTTAAAAAGGTTACCGTACTGGACTGTCAATGAACCAAAACATTATAACCACTTAAATTAAAAGGTTTTACATTAAAATCAACATCATTGTAAAGACTTTAGATCTTAGGTGGAGGAAGGGGCATAGTTTAGCTCGTTTCAGTAGTTTAAAACACTAGCTGAAATTGATTATCTGTGGGATAAAATGCTACAGTGGCCTTCAAAAGTATTTCCCCCCTTTGCATTTTTCATGTTGTCTTGTCTCCCAATGTGGATTAAAATTTTATTGTTTAAGAATTTGCCACATTTCTTTTATGGAGCATGCCTAACATTTGGAAAATCTATTATTTTTTTATTCCTAAAACAACAACAAATAGGACAAAAAACCCCAGCAATTTTCACCATGCATACGTGTTCACACCTTCCAAAGTCAGTACTTTGGAGAGCCACCTTTTGCAGTAATTACAGCTGCAAGTCACTTTAGATAAGTCGCTATGAACTCACCACATCTCACTGGAGTTTTTGCCAATTCCTCAAGGCTAAACTACTCTAGTTTTTTTCATATTGGATGCTAAGGTGACCTTCAAGTCTAACCACAGATTCTCAATTGGTTTGAGGTCTGCACTTTGACTAGGACATTTGAACACATTTAAAGGTTTCCCTTTGAACCAGTAGAGTGCTGCTTTAGTAGTATGTGTGGGAGCCAAGTTAATATAGTTTATATATGAATATTTATTTTAATGTTAAAGCTTACATTTGTAAGTAAATGAATGGTTGAGATTGATGTAAAATTATTATATTACATTTGTGTTGATTTTATAAAGTTTATTGTGAATGGGTTTTCTTTCAAGGGTGGTTTTATAGTTTAAATGGTCACTTCATGTTTTCATGCAAATTAGGACGTGCAGCACAAGTGCAAGAGTGGAGCAGAAGGAGGCTCTGCAACACCAAAGGACAAAGCCACACGGTTTTTCTACCGTAGTTTGTTCTGTTGTTGAGGATAACTTGGGTCAGAATTACTCCTGTAAGAAGATTTGCAAACTGTGGAATAAATTTTCGTTTTGTTTTCTTTTACGCTGGAGTCCTGTGCAAGTTTTTCCTCCTTGAAACACAAAAGTGAAACTTGGAAATTAACCTTGTGGCAGCACAGTATGCACAGTCGGTCATTGTCCTGTTGGAAGGGGATATTTGCAACTAACACATTGTTTCCCAATAATTTACATTAATGGAGGCCTCCTGGCTAAGTCAGTCTGCCTGATCATGTGCAACCCATCAGCCTGCTCTTACTCCACCAGATCAGCTGATCAGGCTGATTGATACACCTGGCACACAATAGCATGGATATTATTAGGCTAAAAAAGCAACAATCTTGTAAAAGTATAAACAATTAATATCCAATGTTTTATATCCCAGTGATATGAATGATTCCAGGCTTATTCACCAAACAGCAGTTCAGATTAGTTGACCTTCTTGGAGTTTTTAGATGTTTCCTGGGGGACTTCAGTGCCTATGTGGTCAATGACAGTGTGACCTGTGATCAGGAGGAATGGCCTCCCTGATCTGAACCTAAGCAGAACTGCAGGCCAGCTGTGGTCCCTCAACTTGCTGGTGGGATGAAATAGATCTTGGAGAAGTTGGAAGCTCGGCTTTGGCAGAATGACCACAAATTTGGCTGTTTGGAATTGCCATTTGAGACTTTGGTTCTCACAGTTCAGATTTGGGTGTAGAGCATAATTGTAAGAAAAAGAATTCAAGTGAAATAGTTTTTATATTGTTTTATTACAGGAAAAGAGAGGGTTTTGTCCTCACTGACAGTAAATGTATCACCCAGATAACTGTTTTTACGCTATATTAGTTTTCTTATTTATATTTAAGTTAATTTAATTAAAAATAGGTCACTTGCAAGCTTTTGGAGAGCTGGGAGTATGCAATAATTAGTTGGGTTTTTTTTACTTTTAAGATCCACATAAACTGGAATAATGATATTGGAACAGCCACAGACAAAAAAAAAGTTTGACTTTCATGGATTATGTTTTAAAGCAATCCCATCCTGGTCTCCACTCAGAGTCATCGTGTAATGATCAGAGGAAGCGGACCCAGAATTCAGCCAGACCAGCAGAGGCTTCTTTAAAAAGAAGGATCTTTAATAACAGAAATCAAAAACGGAGACAAAACCCAAAAAGCCTGTTGCAACAAAAACGGCAGAGAAACAAACAGTCCAGTTGGGAAGGCAGGGCAGGAACAGACAGAAACAGGATGGCTCAGATCTCTGAAGACAAGGGGTCAAAAATCAAATCAAACCAAACCAAAAAACAGAGACTTTGCAGGAGGAGACTCGACAAGACGACCTGGCACTGATGTCTGGTCTCGACAGTTTATATGGAGCAGGAAGCAGGTGAAGCAGGTGAAGCCGGTCAGAGATAATTGCAGCAGCGGTGGAGTAAGGCAGGTGTGCAGAGTAAGTAATTAGACCAGACATCAGTGCAGAGGCTCAAAACAAGAAATAAATCAGAAATCAAACCTAAACTAAGAAGCTGACAGGACAAGACAAAACTCAAAGTGACCAGAAAACCTAAGACAGGGGAGTAAAATAACTAAAATAACCCGGAATATTACACATCGTCACAAACTCGCCGTCTCCTGAGGTACGGGAGAAGACTTTACGACATGTTTGTCTGCAGGTCATCTCACACCTGAAGAGTTTGGCTGTTTTAACTTTTCTGAGTGACTTTCTTCTCGTAGATAAAATCAACATGTTTGTGTCTGCTGAAGGATTTTTGTTTGATTCAAGTCTTAACAAAATTTGTTTCATTGAAAGTGTTGTGGGAGTTTTGGGTGGAATATTAAACAATAGTAACAGAGTTCCCATCTTTACTAAATGACGAGACGGTGGTATGACGTCCCAGCACTTTTATTGAGAAACAGAGCAGATTCACATAGATGGAAAGTAATCGCACCCCACGGTTCCGCTGCAGTCTCTGTCTGCCCTGTCTCTGTCTGCCTCGCTTTTCGGGCTTCCCCTAATACTGCACCGTGGCCTTCCCATGAGACAAAACAAAGACAGTCTATCGTAAACAATCAGTATCCCTCAGCAGCTGCAGCATTTGGCCTTGCAATCAGAAAACAGTGGATCTTATACACAGACATCAGGTCTCCAGGCCTCATCTGTCCGAGTGGTGTGAGGCCATAGTGACTTCAGAATAATAATTCTTATAACATTCCTCTCTTTTTTTTTTTTTTTTTTTGATGATGGCGTCGTCAACATCAAGACAAAACAAGATGACCCATCATATGAAAATGTGAACAAAGCACAGAGGAACCATTTCTGTAAACTCGTAAAGTGGGACCCAAAGGGTTCCCGTGTTGGAACCGGGTAGTGCTGGAACTTTTAGTACAGATCAACATGAATGCTTCATAGAGCTTTAACACACAAGATCAAAGGTTTAGCTTTCATCTACAATTTAGGATTCATCTAATTAGGTAAGGCCTGTTTTAGGTACCTATGCGCACATTATTTTAAAATTACATTAGACTATGGTAAGCTAAACCCTGTTCAGTAACCAAGGTCGAATCCGTCTACTCTGACCCACCCTGAATACCCTCCTACTCCTTTCTCCACTCACCCCTACGATGGACAATAATCCACCACTCCAAACTTACAACACCAGGAGCAAAGGCAGGAGAGGTTCAGTGCGGGCAGGGGAAACGCCAGAAAAAGCTACCCCTAGGGGGCAGTAAAAACTGGCAAGCCCCCCTCCCAGGGAAATCTGCTCTCGGCCAATCTGAGCCTGAAAACCCTGTATTGAATCTAAGTGTTATCATTACCAGCTAATATTAAAGGATCTTTAGAGCCAATCCGATCCTGGTTCTTCCTATATCAAATCAAAAGGTGCATAAACCATAGATCCTTGTGTGTCTGAAGCAAACAGTTTCCATTTTTTCATAAACCCATATTGATCAACATGATGTAACATTAAAGTGTAGATCTCATAACACAAAAAAATCAAACATGTGAGTCAGTGGAACAGAGCAGTTAAACAAACAGCAACACAATATATGAGAAGAGTCCTAAACGTCAAGAACGCAAAGTTGAGAAAGCCTTCAGGCCTTTCAGGCACAAGGCAGAAAATAATCTAATCGCGCTTAGGGTCTCTTCAGGCAACTCCTCCCGTTGAAGAATAAGGAATCAGAGTTCTCTGGCTTCTTCATCCCCAGTCCTCTTCTTGGTTCCTCCTCGCAGGCTGGACGATTGAGCTGGATGGTAATAAGCATTCAGTTCTGGATGGGCACTGAGCATTTTATTTTGCATTTCTCTCTAATAAAACACTTTGTGAAGATGGTCTGCAGACACGAGTCCTTGTTCCCACTAGAGAACAGAAACAAGGTGTAATTAGTGTTCTTATCAAAACCCCTTTCATGTGTCATTTATTAAAACATTCTTCAAGCACTTTCACATTCAAGATATTTCTGTGCACAATTATTTAGCTTTCAGAATTCTGCAATTTAATTATTAATTAAAATAGTAATCTTTAAGTTCAAATGTATCTGCAGTAAATTCATAATAATTCTTAACAGAATGCTTTTAATGTGTGTCTTAACTGTTGTTGTCTGACAGTTGAAGTTCTCTGCAACATAATTTCATCAACATATTTGTTTCATGTCACTTCCCATTTTATTTTAAAACCCAACTGAGAAAAAGAAAGCCTTTCCATGTGAAAGCCTTTTCCCTCTCTCCCTCTTTTTTTTTTTTTTAAAGAAAGCGAGGTGCTGTTCTGCACCGAAAAGACAAAATATTTATACCATGCTGTTACTGTTCAAGGACGCCATGGTTCTACAAACAAAGCAATGAGAGAGAACAGGAGCTTTTGAAAACGTTCTAACATGTTGAACAACCAAAGCTACTTAAGCAAATCAGAATTAGTTCCCAAATTAATCCTAAAATAAAGTAAACCATACATGTGATTATTTATTTTCTTAAACTGAGGATTAAGGACTTTTATTAAGAAGTTCTTGGATGAACGCGTCTCTGCGTTCCTATTTGTCTAGGCCTCTGCAATCTGATCTATGATCTATGTATTCTTAGTGCCTGGTCAGGAAAGGTTAAGGTTCTCTGAAGCTTTCTGTTTTCAGCAACCCTGAAAACCCAGAACCCTTAGGTGTCAGGTAACCTGTGGGACCACCTCGTCGTCTCTCTGGTTCCACCAGCTGTGTCAAGTCCACAGCAGCTCGTCCTGGGTGCCATGCCCCAGGGGTCTCCACACCCCCCTGTGTGGAACGTCTCTCATTGTAAGGATCTCACCTTACGTCCCGTTCAAAACAGGAGTTCCAATGTGGGGTGTCTTTGCTGCTTTAATGTTCCTCAGAGAAAACCTTCATTCATTGATATCACCTTCAAGCTGTTACCCTTTTATCATCACAGCCCCCCAACCATCCTGACCAGATCCAAAATGTCCCCATAATTTAATCTAATTAAATTAATCTTACTTATTTTTTGTATGTAAGACGATAACCATTAAATTATCCTGATCTAAAAGCTGTCAGGTTAAAGGTTTGCTAAACTCAGTGTTGTGTTTTTTCCCTTAGGATGTTTAAGTGGTTAATAAGACTATTGAGATATTTGTGTTCTAGTTGAAAGAAATTAAATCTCCATAAATATTGTAACCATTGTACCCTGATGCTTTAATCCTAAATTTACCCATGTTAGTTAGTAGGATGTGTCATTATGCTAATTTTATTGCAACCTTATCCATTTTAGCCAGTAACCTTTTCTTTGCGTTTTATTGAAGCCTGCCGGATTGGCAGAAATCAGCTTACACTAAGATGTTCATTAAATGAAACTAATTAATTCATTTATTTATTTAACTGTTGATATAATACCCACTTAATTTATTAAGTTGCTCCATGATTCCATCAAGGTGCTTCTTTAAAAGTTTTCACCTTTACATAATCTTAATGTGTTTCGTAATGTGTGTTTTGTTTTAATTGTGTACAACAAAATCTGAAGTGAAATGCATGAAGTCGTGTCTGCAGAACTCATCTGTGTTTTTTGTCGAAGGTTGTCCGATGCCTCAGTCATAGTCCTTCATTGTCCATTTTCAGTCCAATGTCTAAATTCAGCAGCCAAACATTCTCCTTCTCATCAAGAGTCCATCCTCCAGTCCTCACGCCTGCAAACAGAATGAATTCTGCCAGCATTTTTTGCCAAAGAAAACGCTCCATAGGTTGAAAAGAAATTACAGCAAAACAGTCACAAACATTTTAACTACAGTGTTCCCTCTAACATGACAAACATAAAAGAAACAAAAGGATAGGAAAAAAAAATAAATCAAACTTTGTCTCTGACAAAATAAAACTCAAAACTGGATCAAGCTGAAGTCAATGACATCACCTTTAGTCCTTGTCCCAAGGATCAGCCCCCATGGCACTGCGGCACTGTTTCTGCATTCTCTCGCATCTGAGAATGTCTAAAATGAGACTAAATCTCTATGTTAGCACAATCCTATCATACTGACCAGGTTTCTTTGCAAAGAAAAAGAAGCAGAAAGATAGAGCTGTTAATAGCAGAAAGCAACAAACATCTTTAAGACACCACCTTTCCTGCTGGAAGATCTGGCATAACTTGGTTAAAACTAAGTATAATTTAGTGTCCAAATGTGATTATAACTCCTTTAATCTGAAAGCAATAACTCAGAGAAAAACAAGAGTGTTAATAGCATGCAGTTAAAACCCTGGTCCCCTTAGTGTCCCTTTAACGTGATGTTTTTCCCTTTTTTTCTCTGATCCTGGGAAGGTTTCTATTCTTCACCTTTCCTTTGAAACTTTGTTCAAAACCCCTCCAAAAGAAAGGGAAAAAAAACGAAAGAAATGAACCAAAAAAACTAAAACAAAATTGTTTTCCAAGGAGCACAATTATGTCTTTTCCAATATGACATAGGTTTTTGACTTATTACAAACTTTTTTGATATATTTCTGGTCCTTTGACCATGTGTATTTGCTGTTAGTAATACTTTTATTTATATATACCTTATCAAACCTAATTGATCAAGGGTGAAACTTTAAAGCAATGATTGTTCCCTTTTAGTTTTTGAGCTTCCAGTGTTTCTCTATAAATGATAAGAGTTTTCCCCATAATTCAGCACATTGAGAAGGCTACCTAAAACAAACCAAGATTAGAATTAGAATTTAACCCTTCAGAAGCTGGCTTTAATTTATTTTTTTCCTCTGACATAGTTTTCGTGCCCCAGGCCAGAACACACAGACCCAGCCTCGCCATAAACATTCAGATGTTTAAATCATGGTCAGATTTGTTTATCATATCTATTGTCCTTCTCAGGTTATACTGTCCGTCTGAGGTTCACCTCAGTTCAGCATAACTAATAACATCAGATGATTTTGTAACTGATGACGCGTGTAACGTGGCCTTCTGATATTTTGACGCTTTTCAAAATTTCTCATTAGTTGCATTCAAATTCCAAGTAAAAAATAAATAAAATAAATGAATAGAAAACCCTTAGAAAAGCAATTCATATTTAGTTCCATACAGGTTTGTTCAAAGCACAGTTTTTTCTCATCTATTTAAATCAAAAATCTTGTATATCTAAACTTCTTTCAACTGGACTGGTTTGTGATGAATCATTATTATTATAAGCAATGAGATCTCAGTAATTTTAAATTACTTTAGGGCTAAAAAACAAGTGATAGGATCTCAGCCTAAATTTGTAAAACAGTAAACTTAACAAGCTTATGTAACGCTTATTTCCAATTTCTAACAAAGCTGAAATATTTCCGTTCAAGCCATGTTAATCTCTCCGTGTATCAATTTAATTTGGTCCTGATATTTAATGTTAAAAAACAAACTTTGTTATTTAAATCTCTCTTTTACTGTACCTCTATTGTTAACATAGTCCATGCTTAAAATGTCATTTGAATTACGGAGCTGCAGTTCTCCCAAAACAAATGAACATTCTGAAACCATGAACATTACTTTTACCCCGAATTAATTCACACAGACGAACGTTTAGTTACATAGATACATACATACGTACAGTTACATACAAACGATGACATTCAGACAGACAAACACGTGCAGCCTGCTTTTTCACCATCTTAAATAGTTCTATGTTTTTCATAAATTTTAAACGTCAACGCCGAACGATGTTTTCAACGCGTTAAGTTCCCGCTTAGTTTAAAAGGTGGAGAGCGTGCGCTGGTTACGACCCCCCGATGCTTCGTCCACACGCGGTTTCACGCTTCAGTCCCGCAAGGATACAACTCTGTGTCTCGCAGACACTTGGACGCTTACCCATTTTTGAAAATTATACGTCGCTATTAGCAGTTTAGACCAATTTTATCCACAACGGAAGTGCCTAATCGGTCCCCACGTAAACGCTTCCCCGGTGCAACGCCTTTTTAGTTTCGTTTCCGTTTCCTTGTTTTTATCGCTTTTCTTTTTTCTCTTAATTTTATTTTTATTATTTAGTAGCAGTACTGCAATAAAATAAAATAATAGTAATAATAATAACCCCTATATGAGAAATCTGCATGTTTAATCAAATCATTTCAAATCATTTATGCATGTCATGCGTCTGGGCCCCTACGTTTTTCAGCATGAAATCGAACGTCTCACCCTGGGGCAAGGCTGGACCCTGAAAAACTCTGCCTTTGACCCATTACACTGACTCTTCTGCTTCCAGACTTTTTTTTGTTTGTTTTTATTTATTTTATCCTTTTTTTGTGTTTTTTATTATTTTTTACTCGTCTTTAGCACGATCGACCAACTAAATGAAAGGCCTCACATCCGATGGTCGCCTTTTTGGTATAATGGTCGGGGTCCCCACTTATCAAAGTTGCAAACGTCTTCGCAACAGTCAAGGACTTAAGCATCCCTGCCGCTTTCATCCACAACAGAAGTGGACAGCCTCTTGCACAAACCCAAGACAAGAGGACTTTAATGGACCAGCTGGAAACTGCTCAGCCGGTCACCTGTTCTCCAGGTGAAAATCACTCTGCCACTCCTCCCCCCTTGTGGGAAAGTCCGTATTTCAGCTGAAAACGTATTCTAATTAAATTTTGAATTTTAGTTTAATGTTTAAATCTTAGTCACCGTTCGGTATTGCGAACCCTGTTTTATTTGCCTTAAGGATTAAATATAATTCATTATTTCTACCGGCTTTTACTTTTACTACCTTTTAGGTTTACAGTTTTTAATTTTAAAATTTCTTGAGGTATACTTTAAAATGGGGTTTAAAATTTAAAAGCTTGCAAGCATTTTTGACCAATTGCGTTTGTTTTTAAAAGAGCTGGAAAATAATCCCCTTACCGTCTCATGAAAGAAAGGTTCGGATCTTCGCGCCGACGCCCAGAGACGCTCCGAGACCAGGAGCTCCTCCACATCCCTTGAAAATCCATTCGGGGTACCAGAGGCCGGATAACCTCTCCGGGCCGGCCAAAGCAGCTCCTGTCCCCGGACTCCCCCGCTCGTCGGTCGGAGATCTTGTTCGTTTACGCCAAATTGTTGTGGGAGTTTTGGGTGGAATATTAAACAATAGTAACAGAGTTCCCATCTTTACTAAATGACGAGACGGTGGTATGACGTCCCAGCACTTTTATTGAGAAACAGAGCAGATTCACATAGATGGAAAGTAATCGCACCCCACGGTTCCGCTGCAGTCTCTGTCTGCCCTGTCTCTGTCTGCCTCGCTTTTCGGGCTTCCCCTAATACTGCACCGTGGCCTTCCCATGAGACAAAACAAAGACAGTCTATCGTAAACAATCAGTATCCCTCAGCAGCTGCAGCATTTGGCCTTGCAATCAGAAAACAGTGGATCTTATACACAGACATCAGGTCTCCAGGCCTCATCTGTCCGAGTGGTGTGAGGCCATAGTGACTTCAGAATAATAATTCTTATAACAGAAAGTTATTTCAGAAAGTTAGGATCAGAGACCTTAAATTGTAGTTTTAAGGATTTTGTTAATGTATGAATATCAATTAACCTTTGAATTTTAGTGATGAAGCTTGTTCCAGTGAAACTTAAGAAGTCGAGTAAAGGGTTTACTTAGCTTAATGTAATGTTTTTCTTTTGGTCATATATGAATAGAAATTATTAAGCTTTAAAATGTTATTGATGAAACTTGTTCTAGTGAAACAATGAAACAAAAGAAGTTATTCTAGTTGTACTGTATTTTTTATAAAGTGCACTGTGAATTAACGTGTCTATTTGTGTCTTTGTCCACATATAAGGAGCATCAAATTGTAAGACACACTAAATATTCTTCCCAAGTGAGTAATATCACTCCACCCCTTCACGTACACAGCTCTCTTTCCGTTTATGCCGGGAGGACAGAGTAGTTGGACTACACTGCCCTGTTTCTGAGGCCAAAATAAAAGTAACTTTTATAATGAATTAACTTACTAGATTTATTGTAGCTAGCGTGGGCTGCCTAAAGGCTCCGACATTCTCAGGCGTACTGTGCGCATACTGTGAGCTGTGCTGACTCCACGCTGAATCTCAGTGAATGTTTTACCCTTCATAGTCGGACGTACTGTTGTCTACATTTCTTGTGGCAAATTTCCACAATTCCCCCACTTTCTGCCAGTGAGATGAAGCGGGGGAATGGATGGTAAAATGTCTGATTAGCAAGCTGAACACCTAGCGCCGTTTATTTTCCGGCAGGTTCCCACCTGTCAGTGCGAGCAGAGAGGGACTGTGATGCCGGGTGTCCTTGTGACTGCCTGCTTGGACCAGCTCAGTTTCTCAAACTCGGTGTCACATATAAAACAGTTTGAGGTAAAGACTTCTGCACTGACCTGTACCCGCAGACCTCTGCAGAGTGAACTACGTCCGAGTATGTGGGGGCCTTTACATGAATGTACTTCTAGTTTTGACATTACAGTCAGGCAGTTGTGTAGACAGCTCAGGGGTCCGATCCGGTAGTAACCACTGAGCTCTATTATACACTGGAGTGTTGGCCTAGTGGTTAGAGCAGCGCGCTTGCACTCAGAGAAGGATGCAAGTACCCGGTTCGATCCCCAGTGCCTGCACTCTGGGTCCCTGAGCAAGACCCTTAACCCCTGATTGCCCCCGAGCGCCACACATTGCAGCCCACTGCTCCCCTAGGGTGATGGGTTAAAAGCAGAGAACAAATTTCGTTGTAATGTATGTTTCAATGACAATAAAGATTATACTACTATTATATACTATGGAGTGCTAATAGCCCGCTGTTAGAACAAGTCGCTTTGAAGCCACCAGCTGCCATATTGGTACTCCCTATTTTCCCCCAGTAACTCGGGAATATATGCACTACAGCATCGAATAACGAGGATTTTCTCATGTTCAGGGGGGGCTTAAAACTTTTAAAATGTCAAATGCCATATACTTTTATGTTATGTTCTAAAACTACCAAGTACTGAGAAAGTCATGTGCTGAGATATTTTGCATTTTATTTATTTATATATATATATATATATATATATATATATATATATATATATATATATATATATATATATATACACATACGAAAACATATATTTACATATATGTATACAGATATATATACATATATACATATACACATACTTATATACATATATATATTTAATATGAATAACATGTCAAATATTTTAGCACATCATTTCCTAGTAGTTGATAGTGTTAGTACATCCACTGACTGTAGAATTACCTGTGAAACGTTTTCACACAGCCAGAAACTGCTTCCAACACTCTGCTCCGGGAGATAAATGTTCATCAGAGCCTGACACAGTTTTGCATCAGATTCTGCATCAGAAGGAGATCATGCTGAATAAATTGTGCCTGTGGACTTTGGAGAGCGTTTTTAAATTCCAGCGGACAGTAACGGAATAAAAGGACGATGAAAAAAGCTTAATTCAATTAAATTAAATTTTATTTATATAGCGCCAATTCATGAAACATGTAATCTCGAGGCACTTTACAAAGTCAAATTCAATCATATTATATAGATTGGGTCAGATTATACAGACTGGTCAAAAATTTCCTATATAAGGGAACCAGTTGATTGCTTCAAAGTCCCGACAAGCAGCATTCACTCCTGGAGAAGCGTAGAGCCACAGGGAGAGTCCCCTGCATTGTACATGGCTTTGCTGCAATCCCTCATACTGAGCAAGCATGAAGCGACAGTGGTAAGAAAAACCACCCATTAGCAGGAAGGAAAACCTCCAGCAGAACCGGGCTCAGTATGAACGGTCATCTGCCTCGACCGACTGGGGTTACAGAAGACAGAGCAGAGACACAACAAGAGAGACAAAAAAGCACAGAAGCATACATTGATCCAGTAATCTGTTCTACATTAGATGGTAGTAGCGGGTGAGCCGTCTTCCCTGGATGATGTCACAGTTAAGAGAACGCCAGACCAGGTGTACCTACTATGAAGAAAAAAAGAGAGAGAACAGAAAGTTAAAGCAGAGATGACAACATATAATGCATAATTGAAGAACAGTAGAACTCTATAGAGTGAGAAAATTAGATCCTGATATCCTCCAGTAGCCTAAGCCTATAGCAGCATAACTATAGAGATAGCTCAGGGTAACACGAGCCACTCTAACTATAAGCTTTGTCAAAAAGGAAAGTTTTAAGATTATTCTTAAAAGTAGACAGGGTGTCTGCCTCCTGGACCAAAACTGGGAGTTGGTTCCACAGGAGAGGAGCCTGATAGCTAAAGGATCTGCCTCCCATTCTACTTTTAGAGACTCTAGGAACCACCAGCAGACCTGCAGTCTGAGAGCGAAGTGCTCTGTTAGGAACATACGGGGTAATCAGAGCTCTGATATATGATGGAGCTTGATTATTAATGAAAGCTTAAACTTTTTATGTCAACTCGAGGCAGAGCAGTGAGAACATCAGTTATCAAAAGCTGTCAGGAGCACAGTTGCAGGAGAAATATATATATTTCTATAATTTCAACCGTTGCGGTGCCAGTGTGCCAATTCCGCAACATTGTGTCGGGCTGCACCAGATGACCCGCCCGCAGAAACACACCAACCCCCAAAACTGCTATCTTTGAGCCAAAGAATGCATAATCCTTCTTTCTGAATGAGCAAATAAATAGCAGCAATAACAATGTACCAACATGTTTACTTGAGAGTTGCATCAGAGTTGCAACTTGCAGACACTAAACTTAAACAGCATTTACCAATTTTGAAAATGTCATGTTTTAAGTTTTTACTTAATTTTATTTGTTTGTGTTACTGTTAAATTATGTGTAATTTAATAGATGTGTGTTCAATGCACAGAGCATAAATTGTTTGCGTCTTTTCTGGATATTCCTAATCATTATATAATCATGGAGGGGTGATTTTAATTTTGTCTAGGTTCCCGTGCTGGATCGTTTTTCTAATAAAAGCATCCCACCTAATAGCTCTGCGAGGACCTTACTTACACCCTCACCACAATACGGCCTTACAGATCCATGGAGATATAAATTCCCAGGGACTATATCATTCTCGTTCTCCTCCCAGCTGGAAAGCTGCTTTCACATCAAGCTATTGCCTATTGACAATTCTGCCAAATCAGTTTCTCCCTCTATTCTGTCAACTGGTGGTTTTCAATACCTGGGCCTCTAGATATCCACGTCCTTCGGATCTGTATCATATCAGCTTCCCCCCGCTGACTGAGAGAACCGAAGGGATTTTGTCCGTTGGTCAGTTCTGCCTCTTTAACTTGTAGGTCAGATAAATTTGATCAAGATGGTGATTCTTCCTAAATGTCTTTACTTGTTTCAGCATCTTCTTGTTTGCCTTATCAAATAATTTTTGAGCAGTTGGACGAACTGACCTTTTTATGGGATGCCAAACCAGCTGGAATTCCAAAATCAGTTTTGCAGTCTCCTAAGGATAAAGGGGGATTTGCCCTTCCAGTCTTTAGGTACTACTACTAGGCAGCCAATTTGCAAAAAATTCGGTTTTGGATGAGTGATGAGAGAGATTCACTGCCTGGTTGGGTGCAATTGGATAAAAGTCTGTCTCTGTTCTAATTGCGTTCGGTTTTCTGCTCAAAACTTCCACTTCCATGGCTGACAGGTTGCTTAAGTCAGTTCAGAAAGCAACTTGGACTTTCTGGTCCTTCTGCTTTAACTTCTACTTATAGAAACCACACTTTAGAGCCATCCAGAACTGATCCAGTATTCCAGGCCTGGCATGATAAAAGGATAAAATCGGTGAATAATTCATATATAGATGGCATATTTTCCTTGTTTAAGCAGCTTTCTACTAAATTTAATTTCTCAAACCATCATCTCTTTCACTCTTTTCAGGTTAAAGATTTAGTTAAAAAAGTATTTCCTCATTTTCCGAATCGTCCTCCGGAAACTTTGTTAGATACTCTGACTTCCACAGACCCTGTAGCTAAAGCATGTATCTCACGTTTGTTTGGTTCTATTTGGTTAGCATTCTCAACCTCTCTTACTGCAACTAAAAGTGTTTGGGAGGAAAGCATTAATGTTAAATTTACTGAACAGCAATGGACTTATGCTTTGTCCATTGTGCATGCATCATCCATTTGTGCCCGACACAGGTTTATTCAATGTAAGGTGTTTTTAGGGCTCATTATATGGGGTAAGAGAGCTTTCTTAATAAACTTGTACATAAAAGGATAGTTGTGTCCATATTAGTCAGAAGTTGTGCATAACAAACATTTGTAAACTCATAATAATTTAAATTGTATTCAAAAGATATAACATACAGGTTAAATAGTTACAACTTCAATAACTAATAAATACAAATTTCAAGTTTAAATTTGTGCTTTACTCTTTATGAACACAAACAGCAGCGGCTGCTTGAGAATACAGATTTTTTCTTTGAGAATACGAATTCACAACAGTGGTCTGACGTCACGGTTTCCAAGGCTGGTTAATGGAGCACAGTGTGCGAAGATAGGAGCCGCGCATGCGTTCTTCAGACTGACCGTCTCAGAATGCACCGCGGCCGCAGCTTGATTCCAGACAGCGCAGTGTCTGATCCATGCTCCATTCTGGAAGGTGGCGGTAATGCACCTATAAGTTGTTTTCCGACTGCCATTAAAAACAAGAGAAGAAGAAGAACAAGAAGAAGAAGATGTCATGATTTCGGCACTGTTGCCTGGTCTGATCTCTCATGTCACACACCTGTTCTAGCTCCGCCCGTTCCTCATCACTTCAGATCTGTTCCACCTGCTCTCACTAGTATTTAACCAGCTCTAAGACCAGGCAACAGTGCCAGTTTATTTCGATCCTAGTGTGAGACTTATTCCAGCGTTTATTATTCTGACTCCTGATCCTGACCTGTTTTGCCTTTCGACCTCCGAGCCTGCTTACTTCTGTCTGATTCTGTTTGCCCGATCTGACCTCTGCCTGTCCTGACTACCCGCTGGATTTCTGCCCCGTGTACCGAACCTGGAACCGTGACCCGACTCCGTCCTGGATTATCCTTCGGTACCTCACTGGCTCTCTGATCTCCTGGCTCCGACCTTCGACCACGTCCCCGACTTCAGCTTCACTCTACGGCTCATCCTGCTGACGTTTGCTCTCACGGTTCTGATCTCCTGCCTGTCCTCCGACCACCGAAACACCCGCTGCTGGGACTTCATGAGCGGCAACCGCCGCAGCGAATTGACGACCCGCCTGCTGGGACCCTCTGGGACTGAGCTGAACATTAAGACCAGGTTAGTGACCGACACGTTTGTGTGCAAACACCTTCAGATAAGCGTGGTCACTAACCTGCCGTCTCCTTCTGCAGAGGATCCCGCTGTAGACGCTGACGCCTCCCGCTCCGCACCTGATCTAAATAAACTGTTAAACTTGAACGGTTTGTCTGCCTTGAATTCTGGGTCCACCTGTTCTGAGCCTAACAGAAGAAGAAGAAATAGAAGAAGGCATCGCAGAGATCACAGTGGTAAGTTAAACATTCCCAGCAGCATATAAAATAGGGCTGGACGATAATTTAATAACAATATATATCAGTCGAAAGACTTGTGGCACAATAAGGGAAAAAAGGGTCGATAAAAGTTGGTTATAGAGACAGTTTTCCTTCCTTCCTTTTAACCTATATTAGTTGATGCTGCAGTCACTACTTCCTCTCAACCAATCGTAATCGCGGACCCAGGCACGCCGTCACAAAGCGCCGCCCTCTCAAACCACAACACAGAGCACGTGAATATGTCGCAGCAAGGAGCAGCGGGGGAAACAGTCCCAAAACGGGGTTTTACTAGTTCGCCAGTCTGAAAGAAATAAACCAGTGATTTGTAAAACTTGCAAGGAACCGGTAAAAACAAAGTCTGGTAACGCAACCAACTTGTTTCATCACGTAAGCCACTCACTACTGCAGCAGCGCGAGCTGTGTCAGCCCCGTGCGGCTCCGCGTCTTAGGAATCTTCTGGAAGTTCTTCCAAAACAAAGCAGGTATAGCAGCTAAACTGGGCTCCCTTCTTTGTGATAAAATGACAAAGCGTCCAAGCAGCATAAGGACATCACGCATGCAGTAACATGCCTCATAGTGATGGACATGAAAAACCTGGCTTCAAACTCGCCACTCTTGATCCGCGATATAAAGTACGCAAGTTTTAACAGCGCTGGTCACTTTAGTTTATTCTTTGTCAGTATTTAATAACATCACCCAGGTCTCTTAAGTTGAGTTATTTTTCTTTTAAAAAAAAACAGTTATGGTTAAAAATGTTGGGTAAATAAGAATTTATTTGGGATTGAGTGTTTGTGTGTGATATATTAAAATCAAGTCATTTAGCAATATTATAAGAGCCAGGTTTTAAATCTTTTTGATAATTATCTATCCATCAATATGCATTTTTTTAATCAATATGCTTTTTTTTCTATATTGTCCAGCCCTAATGTAAAATCTATAAATAAATAAATTCTATAAATGTTTTTCCTAAGTGAGTTTCCTCTGAGTGAGGACACGAAGAATTGAGAAGAGGGAAAGAAAACAATAGTAACAATATATGAAAAAAACAGGTATTTATTTTAGACAAATGTTTTAACTTTGGAACAGAATGAAGGTGTAACATATTCAACAAATTAACAGTTACTAACGTGGTTTAAAACAAAGAAATAACTTCTATTAACATATTTTACAAATAGACAACACCTACAAACATACAATTAAAAATAGTTGGAATGGAAATTAATTCACTGATTATTTTATGTATTTTTACAGGTGGTGAAAAAAATTAAATGAAGCAGCATGTGAACATGACTCAAACTGATCTACATTAGGTTAGATGTAGTCATGTTCACTTAAACATGCAGCCAGCTGGAGCAGCTTCCTGTCTTCAGCCGCCGGATGGTCATCCTCCTCTGAGTCGACCTCCTCATCTAGCTGGTCACCTGCTGCTATACAAATACTGTGGAGGATGCAGCAGAGGGCGATTACTTTTGGGGCAAACGTCGGGCGGACCTCCAGCACCCTTAAGAAGATGGAATGCCACCGTGTCTTCAGACCACCAAAGACACGCTCAATGATGTTTCTCGCCTTGGCGTGGTGTCTGTTGTAGCGTGCCTCCACCTGAACTGTACCAAATATAAAATTAACTTGTAATTTAGGTAATATGCTGATATGTCTTAATGTTCTATCCAATTAATATAATCTATGTATCAATTGTGTGTCATTGTTGGCTCTATTTAAGGACAAGAAGGTAAGAGATCTTACTGGCAAGCTGTTTCCCTATAGGATGCACCACAGACCAGCCAGCAGAGGGTCACCTCTATCTCCTGTGGCCATCCATGGACCTCCTGGATGGGCAGCAGCTGAAGGAGGAGGACGATGGTGGCCCTGTTTAGCCTGAAGGCTGGTTTCAGGTCCCCTTCATTAAAAAATATTTGGAGGATTGGCACAGAAGTGTTTATCCTCACATATTTTGTTTCTTTTTCTTCCTGTAAATAAAAAATGCCAAATGTTACCATAATTGTTTTTTCAATTCTCACCTTTTCACACCATAAAACTATATGTGGTTAACATGCAGATTGTTATAGTTCTCAAGAAAGAAAGTGTCAAATGTAACAAATGGCTTCCCTTCTCTGGTATTTCTACCATTTCACTGAAAGAATTAACTGAACTAACCGTAATCACGGTAAAGGTGGGCAGACAGAAATAACTTTTCCTTAATGAACAATGCTGTGAAGGTTGGTAGGTGCAACAAAGTAGCTTAACTCTACTCCCTTTACTGTTACTAATATATACAAATTATGTTTTCATTTTAATTATTTACAGATAAATAGTCACGATTTCAACGTGATCACATGTTTAATACCATCCTCAATGTTGTTTTTTTTAAAGATAAAAGTAGGAAATAGGTTGTCAATCTTAAAAAACCTACCAGTTGGCACAGACGCTCAACGTCAGACTTTTTATTAAAATTACGCACTAACTCTGTAAACAGGCCAAATAGGGAAGCTTAAAAGTGTAATGTTCTCGCCTCAAACGATTTGAAAACGTACTTTTGAACAACAGCAGCAGAAAAGGGAATGTTTAACTTACCACTGTGAGCTCTGCGCTGTCTGGAATGAAGCTGCAGCCGAGGTGCATTCAGAGACGGTCAGTCTGAAGAGCGCATGCGCGGCTCTTATCTTCGCACTCTGTGCTCCATTAACCAGCCTTGGAAACCGTGACGTCAGACCACTGTTGTGAATTCGTATTCTCAAAGAAAAAATCCGTATTCACAAGCAGCCGCTGCTGTTTGTGTTCATAAAGAGTAAAGCACAAATTTAAACTTGAAATTTGTATTTATTAGTTATTGAAGTTGTAACTATTTAACCTTGTTGTGCCAGTTCATACGTGACAAAAACTGCATCAATTCGGGACGTAACGGACTGCATTACCCATGATGCAATGTGGTCAAAATGGCCACCAACTCATGTGGTCAAAATGGCCACCAACTCCCATCACGCAACACGGCAAAATGGCCGCCGATCAAGATAAGGTTGCTATGGTGATGGCTATAAAAGCCGATCACACACGACAATCTTCCTTCTTCCCTGGCTTTTAGCCAACCCGAGAAGACACACACAGCTGTTTCCGTTGGGGTGATCCCACGCCACGTGTTCGATTGCTCGCTGGACCGAGATTTTTCGACGCAACGGTTATTCCCTGCTTTGTATAACAGGAGGTCGACTAAAATAAGTACTTTTAAATTCCCTCTGATCAAAAGACTGAGAGACGCCGTATCTCCCAGTGATCGAAGAGGACCCCGCTTTGTCTGGCCAACAAAGCGACTGTGAACCCGGAGGAAGAAACGAAGGAGCTTCTTCCCCGTCCCGCTGCAGCCTGTGGACAACTGCGCTCGTCAAGGCGCGTCCAGAAAGCCGCATTACTCGGAGCGCTCCGGACCAGCCCCGAGGCACCTCAAAGTAACGGGGTCTCCCCTTTTATTTCTGTCTCACCAACAGGGTGTTTAGAAGTGCCTGGGCAGGCGTTAGAACTTTGTAGGTGTTGGTTAATGCTTTTTTTCCACGACGAAGTTGGAATTATTTTGCTGAACATTTTCTTTGCATGTGCATGCATTTTACAATTGATTTTGCTGTGTTGATTTGTGATCCATCAAGAACCCCGCTGTGGGTTACTGCTTCATTTCTTTTCATCTTTTTCCCTGCTTTCCCCCCTCTCTCTTTTCGCTTCTTCTTATCAATTTAATCTCTTTGTCCGAGCTCAAGTCGCGGGCTTTGCTTTAAACTCCCAGTTAGCTGCGCCCTCTCTAAGCGAAGCATTATCCCATCAGCGTAAGCGTGGTTACGTCATTAGGACCTCCCCTCATACGTCATCGTAGCAGCCATCTTGGGAGAGTGACGTGTATCTGAACTGTGAGTTAAGTTAAGATCTGCTAACCGCTCATTTTAATCCATTGTTTATTTTTGTTTTGTTCTTTATTTCCACATATATATTTTGCATGTTAGTTTAGTAATGAGTAAGAATTCCAAAGTTGTTGAATCAGAGAATTACTGTAACAGGGAATTGCTTTTGGTTCAATAAAACCAACGACTGCGGAATAGACATTGTTTTGTGTTCAGTCCAATCCACAGTTGCCTGGGTATTCAGAATTCAGAGCTAACCTCCTTTGGAGTTAACATCTGATATTAATACAGAGACAATATCATTGGATGGTGATAAGGAATAAGGATTTAAACTCTAATTGCAGTTACATTGGGGTTCTCACAGCCTGCTGGATAAACCTCGTCGGCTAACAGTCCGACCTGATCATTTATTCCAGCATAAATGAGTTCATAACAGCAAATTAACTAATGCATTAGTGGTATAAATACTTACAAGCTTATAGCTAACATCACCACCATTTGAACTATATTTGTTATAGCGGAAATTTGAGTTGAATGATTTATTATTTAAATTATAATACCAAATTATAATTAGTAATAATAATAAGCATATTCAACCAGCTTATGGCTTAACAACCTGTATGTTATATCTTTTGAATACAATTTAAATTATTATGAGTTTACAAATGTTTGTTATGCACAACTTCTGACTAATATGGACACAACTATCCTTTTATGTACAAGTTTATTAAGAAAGCTCTCTTACCCCATATCATTATACTAATGCTAGACTAGCTAGAGCTTTCCACTTGATTAGTGACACCTGTAACTGATGTAATATATTATGCACATACTATATGCTCTGGTCGTCCCCTAAGCTAGGCCCTTTTTGGACATAAATTTTTGATGTGTTGGGAAAAACTGATCACTGTTCCATCGTCCCAAATTTTTTGTCTGTGATTTTTGGTTTCCCCCCACCATGCTGCATCAACCAAAAGCATTTAAACGAGCTTTGGCATTATCCACATTGCTTGCATGCATGCTGTTTCTGCTGAACTGGAAGTCCCCCCCCCCCGCCCACCTCATATGTCCGTTGGGTTCGAGAGGTACAACATAATCTCAAATTGAAAAAATTAAGGTTTTAATTTTGAGCCTCAGTTAAGTTATTTCATGACACTTGAGATCGCTTCTTGCAGCAAATTGATTCTTTGAACATTCAGTACGACCTGGAGGACAGTGTTGTAGTACTCGAGTCCGAGACTCAAACTCGAGTCTGAGTCATTAGCTAAATTTAGAGACTCGTGACTTGACTTGGACTTGAGCACTGATGACTCGAACTTGGACTCGGACTCCTACATTCAGATCATTCTGACTCGGAAATTGAGAAAAACACTCGACTTTTTTTTATATCATTAGGCTATAATTTTAATATGTCATTAGAATATTATTTGGTGTATGATTTTAATATCTAAATGGCGTACCGCGCACGTGACGTCACCATCTCATGAGCAACGCCCCTTGCCGCTAAGGTTGGGCAAACAGTGTGAGAGCGCACGTAGCAACCATCCATTACACATGCAACAGATACAACGATATGACCGACTTTACAGCTGTTAAACTTTCACAAAAGGATGTCCAGGCGCCCATTTTACTGATAGAACTGTTGAACAACATACCAACGTTCAGCTCAAATGATGGATTGAGTGTCGAGGGCTTAGAAAGACTGGAAAACGGGCCGAGTTGATAGAAAGGTAAGTCGTTGTTTTTCTCCTGCCCGGCGTTCATGGCGTCATCGACCGTTTTTTTTTTCTGTTTGTAGTCACCGTCCAGGAATTGATATAAATTTTCTGGCCCGCCGAACAATTTAGTCCGGTCCGGTGGCCAAATGCATTATCATTATCCAAGGGCTGTATCTCCTCGCTGCATCTGCACCAGATTTTTTGTGAGTCATGAGGGAACGCTGCCGAACGCGTTTGTGGGAATCGCCCGGTGGACGGGCGAGGAAAATGCGTGACAGCATCTGCGGTGGCAGGCGGCCAAAAGGCCGGAGCGCGCTTGGCTGCGAGGGCCGATCGACGCCGCTTGCAGCTTTAACATCCTTCATATGCGGGCTATCAGCGTACCTCGAGTCGCTGTTGCACGTTCCATAACAACTATGTTTAAAAACCATGGTTAGGAGACGACTTAGACTTGGAAAAAGCAGTCGTTTTACCGAGTAAAACCAAGGGTAACTACAGCAAAAGAGTGGAGGAAAATGCATATTTGCACTACCTGTACGTGATATGACGTCACATTCTAAAAATAGCTCGCTAGCGGAACGCCATTATTAGTGCAATGGAATGTTACTGCTTCATGTCATACATCACACGTCATGGCATGTTCCTACAACGAACTTGGATCAATAGTGACTCGACTCGGACTCGACTCAGATTTTTTCTTTAATGACTTGAACTTGACTCGGACTTGAACACTGGAGACTCGAACCTGGACTCGGACTTGAGGCATAGTGACTTGACTACAACACTGCTGGAGGACGACTAAAATATACTAACCTTTTTTCTTTTTCTCTTTTAAATTTTTTGGTACAGTTGTTTATAAATATTTATGTGTGTATTTATGTGTGTATATGTGTGTATGTATGCATGTGTGTGCTTATTTGGCCTGTGGTTGGGGGAGGAGGTGTGGGAGGGGGAAGGTGTGGTTGACGTGCAGCGGAATTTGTTAATGTGGTTAAACTAAATTCTGTGCTGTATGTCGACATTTGTTCAGAAGTTAAATAAATAAAGTAATTTTTTTTTTTTTTATTTTCTTTCAAATCACTTTAAAGATTAAAGTCAAAGGAAATAGATAAAATTAGCATGTAACTATATTTTTAAAACATGCAATATACCGGCGCAGATCCAGTTATTCATATTGACTCCACTGTGGTTATATAACGCTTGGCTGATTAACAGGAAACACAGCTTCAACAGGAAAGCTGTCCACTTAATCAATGAAACAGATTCTAAAACTATTTCGAAAAGGATCTAATTAATTCCCTCAGGTTGAATGATAAGGCGTTCCATAAATCAACCAGTTGTAAAGGGGCTCTTGCAGAGAAACGGGGGTGTTATTTGCTACAGGAGCTTGCTTGATAAAAAGAAATCACATACAAACAATGCTTTACAGGATTTATTGCTTTAACAATAAATGAAAAGCAGTGAACAGGAGGGCAGAGTGGAGGGCTGGTGATTTGCTCCTTTATCACTACACCAAGGTTATTGTTGCTGCAGAAAATACGCACTTCATGCACACATAAGTGAACATACACACATGAACTCTGGGAAAATAGAAACCCTTCTCAGCTACACTGAACCACAAAAGTTCCTTGCGTGCAGCCGTAAACACGTGTGTACACACTTCAGTGTTATTACAGTCGACACACATATAAACATACTCACACACCCTTTCCTCCGTCTTATAAATGTACTCTGGCAACAAACTCTATTTAGAAAAGACCAAATCAAACCACCCACATTACTAGCTAAGACTAATATGATAACTGCCACTTATGGCCACCCTCTCTGTTTTGTTAAGCCTTTGTACCAGCCTGAAAAAGGCTTTCTCTAAAGGCCTTCCGTTTTTGCCTGAGATATTAACAGCAGTATTTTAATCTTTGAGTTTAAAGTTCCACAGTGCTTTACAAGTAGTATGCACATCCTGTGAATGTTTCCACATTTTGACACATTACAACCACAAACTATCATCCTTCCATGTACAGATAATGGCTTTAACAGAGCTCTGTGAAACGTCCAAAGCTTGAGATATCGATTTAGAACCTAATCCTGTTTCAACTTCTCCAAAACTCTCTTTTTGGCCTGTCTGCTGGGTTTCTTGGTCTATAAGATGCTGCTTGTTCTCTAACATACATTTGAGGCCAGAAACAGAACAGCTGCATTATACAAAATTGGACTGTGTTTATTGAATAGGTGTCTTTAGCAACTTGTGCCAAATTTTAAGGAGGGGTATTAAAGCAAAGAAGGAGGTAAATGAGAGAAAGAAGCAACCACCTCTATTACTGCAACCTTGTAAACAGTATAAATGAACAAGCCAAATTTTGCTGATAAAAAGGATCTGGCAACACGGCTGGATACCTGGAACGGTGCTGATCATGCTATGAGCCTAGACCACTCGTCACTATCTCTTCACACTTCTTCCTTGGGCTCTTGAGGAGAGGGGGCTGGGGCCACCCTTGCAAGCCACATGGAACTCAGACCCATGGAGCTCAAGGCCCACCAGCTGCACACAATGGGCCTTCTTTGAAACTCATCTCCCCTCGCTTCAATGGAGCGACAAAGGGGGAAATTCTCGTCCTTTGCATTGCGGAGGATCTGACTGGCATCGGAAAAACTGCCGGCCAAATCAGAGTTAAGTCTTAACTTCTGCGTCAGATGCCGGAGCAAAGAATCCCCATGCCGAAACCAGCATTGTTTATTCTTCTCAGCTGTTGCAGGAAGCTGATTCCAGACAACATGGAGTGGCCAAAAGCCAACACAAGACACAGTATCCCAAGCTGAGAGCAAAACCCGATCTGGAGTTGCCGCTGCAGGGCCTCGGACCGGCCTATTCTGACCGTGATTCAGCTGGCCGCATGCTAAGCAGCTATCCCTTGCTTTCCACTGCTCTTCCTTGTATGATCAAAGTGAACAGAACTCACACAAGGCACCGACAGGTTTAGCAGAGAAACAAACAGGGAAAGTTAAATAATTGTTTGGAAGGTTTGTGTGATGCGGTTACATTGTGTTTTTAAACACATGGAGCTAACCGACGTAGATCCCGCTAGCATTTTCATGCCATGTCATTTCTGATGTAATTCGAGTGTGTTTTTATAGTTAAAACAAACGTTATCTCCACAAGGGTTTTATATACAGATG
The DNA here is from genome assembly GCF_011125445.2 of Fundulus heteroclitus. Classification (NCBI taxonomy): domain Eukaryota; kingdom Metazoa; phylum Chordata; class Actinopteri; order Cyprinodontiformes; family Fundulidae; genus Fundulus; species Fundulus heteroclitus. Next base: position 29,862,515 of record NC_046379.1, on the reverse strand, counting down.
GGATATTGATGTTAGGGTTATTAACATTCACTCTTCCCGGATATGCAGTACTATGGCTCTTTTCAAGCATAAGGTTTGTTTGTTTTGCTCCACCATCATTCGATAGTGCTATGAGCGTTATTGCCGCATTACTATGGAATATTAATGTCGATTCAAAGGTGTTTTGTATGACTAGCTAATTTCAGTAACCAATCGCTACAGCGACCCCTAGCGTCCCGGAGGTGTAATTGCATTAATAAATCGAGCGTTCAAAAATTTTACTGATGTTTATTGAGAAAATCATTCTTTAAAATGTTATTTCATCCAGTAATGTTTTGGTTAACTCAGGATTTGCATTGAGAATGGGTTGAAACACATACCAAATGTTCTGAATTAGTTAAGCTAATTTAAGCTCATTTCGTGTTCTTTAAAATTAACTTTGGTTCTTTAACTCATTTAACATGTTATTTCATCAAATAATGTTTTGTTTAACTCAGGATTTGCATTGTGAATGGATTGAAACACATACCAAATTTTGTTCTGAATTAGTTAAGCTAGTTTAACTCCATTGCATGTTCTTTAAGATGAACTTTGGTTCTTTAACTCAGATCTGCAGTGAACCAGGATTCACTGAATTGTTCTGATGATGATGATGATGATGATGATGATCAACGACTTTGTTTTGTCTTTTGTGTCTTTTTGTGTGTACATAGTTCCTTAGCTTAGCATTTTATCTTAATTTTGCCTAGTAGTTTTAGTTAAGTTTCATTAGCCTAGTAGAGAGGATTTGTTGATTGAACTATAGTGTTAATTCAAATAAGCAGCATTCTATAGTGATGTTCTCTGGATGTTCATTTTATTTCTGTTAATAAATTCTTGAACTTGAAGAGAAGTTGTCACTCCTTATTCAAAGTGTGTGCAGGGTTTGCTGTCAAAAGATCGGCAGTGCTTGAATCATCCTTTTCAACTATTGTCCTAGTATCAGGTCTAGAGCTGATATTAACCGGACAATACCTAACAGACAGAGTTATTTATTAAACAATAAATAATAGTGTATAATTGCACAACATGTGTTACATATTGTTGTAACATTAATTTAATGTGCACTGTTTTTGAATTGAAAAGCAAAATAAAAAATGATTAAATAAAAAAAACGTTTTGCCTGTTTTATACATGCTGGTTAAATGTTCCTTAAAGGATTGCCATAGGTGTTTTGTACAAAGTGCACAAGAGTCCCACTGAGCCATGCAGCAACCCAAAACCTCAGCTCCAAGTCTGGCCTTCTTAGGTGCCGGTAACAAAGCCAGAAAGCTCAGTTACACAAATGTCTCCGCACATTTAAATACTATTAAATTCCATTTCACATCATGCACAAACCTGGAATTTTACACATACAGTTAGGTCCAGAAATATTTGGACAGTGACACAAGTCTTGTTATTTTAGCTGTTTATGAAAACATACAACCAAATCAGAACAAGAGTTTAGGAATTACAGCTCTATAATATGTAGCCACCTCTTTGTCAAGGGACCAAAAGTAATTAGGCAATTGACTCAGAAGACTGCAAAATAAATAACAAGGCTGCATGGGCTCTTCCCTCATTAACCTGTCATCAATTAAGCAGTTAAAAGGTCTGGAGTTTATTCTAGGTGTGGCGTTTGCATTTGGAAGCTGTTGCTGTAAACTCACAACATGCGGTCAAAGGAGCTCTCAATGGAGGAGAACCAAAGATAGGTGAGAAGCACAAGGCGAATGAGCAACAAGCTAGAAAGAGACCTGATTACCACCCAATAATTTCAAACTATCTGGTATCTGCTTCAGGGGATCCACTCCTCTTCAAGCTCCTCCTGTTTGGACCATAATAAGTTAAAGCTATGGGTCACACCCTGCAAACAAAGGTGGTAAGGCACACAGAAAAAAAGGGAAGGTGTCTAAATGCTATGTCTGGGTGTGTCTTGGCATGGAGAAAAATAGGTAAGTGGGTAATGTTTTGAAAAGCAGACAATGGAGGAATCATCAGAAAGAAGTGTTTGCCTTCTCCTGGGAGATGTGAGCAATCCATGGAGATTTGGTAGTGGTGTTTGGAATGTGTCTTTCTTATTTCCACAGAGGAGTGTGCAGTGAAGCAGTTAGCATTGGGGTGTGGACAGGCAGGCGAGCTAAAGGTAAGTTGCTGAGTGGAGGAAGTGCTGATTGTCAGGAGGTTATCTCCTGGTGCAGAGGAGAGACTCAACCAGGATTCAAACCCAGGGCCGTGGGTCATACACCTACAAGACAAAATGATTTACAAAGTGATTTGACTAAGCAGTTTCTTTTTCAACCACTCTCATTCAAAGATGACAACTTCTGGTCTTATCTGAATTTAAAAGCAGATATTTAAACTGATCCACTTTTTTGTCTGTAAGACATGCAATAGCGTAGTTGGAAAGGAGGGGCTGATTAAGAACACCCTAAAAATGGATCCATTCAGTATAATATCCCCCCAATAAAGTCACATCATTCAGACTGACGAGAAAAAAAAAGGAAAAAATAAAAAAATATATATATATTTGCTGCAGTTTTTGAAGCTGTTCAGGGAATCTTTATTGTTCCCATAGGGCATTTGTTTTACAGCTCACAGTAGCAGGAAAACAATTAAACATCAATCAGTCAGACAGAAAAGCAGGTTAATCTCTTGTTCAGAAGAGCAATAGCTGCAGGGACAAATTCATATTTTAGTCTGTTAGTCCTACATTTTGGCAGGGTGTACCTATGGCCCGAAGGTAGAAGCAGGAATTTACCAGCTAAGGGTTGGCTCTCATCCCCAAGGAGCTAGCGGGCCTTGCTAAGAGTTCTGAATGGTAAAGGACAGTAAGGTGGTTAGGGAGTCATACTGCAATTGGTGGGTTGCCATTTCAATTCCCCGCTCCGACTGTCTTGGCCGTTGTGTCCTTGGGCAAAGCACACCAATTGTCTGCTGGCGGTGGTCAGAGCCTGCCGATGTATGGCAGCCTCGCCTCTGTCAGCCTGCCCCAGGGCAGCTGTGGCTACTAACATAGATCACCACCGTCAGGGTGTGAATGTGTGCGTGAGTGGGTGAATGACTTGACTGTAGTGTGAAGAGCTTTGGGGTCATCGGACTAGTTAAAGCACTATACAAGTACAAGCCATTTACCATAAGTCCAAAGGTACTTGTAGGTGGTGACAAGCTTCACTGCTTCATTCTGAATCCTAACAGGGGTTATGACTGTGGTATTTTTCTAAAACTCGATCAACATCTCTCTAGTTTGTTCAGATTGATTAGTAGGATAGCTGCACCAAACCACAAATTCCATCACTACAGGACCATGCTCCAGGTCATCACTGCTCAGCAGGGAAATGATGACAGAATCATCAACTAATGTAACAATGTCGCCATTCATTGGTGTATAAAACAAACAATAAAGGTGAAAGAATATGGTGATCCAGTGGAGGAGAAAAAAGTGTCTGATAAAACACCATTAACCCTCACACATTGTGGTCTTACTATTAAAAGGTCAACAACCCAGGCTATAACACCCAATGTTTTGGGAGTCCTTTAGTCTCTCTGCTAAAATGTGTGGCTAGTGACATTGCATGTAGTTAAAAACAAAAATAGGACGGACAACAATTTTTCACTGTTGGTCGGCAAAAAACCATGGAGAAAAGATGAAAAATCGAAATGAGATAAATATGTATTGTTTCCTGCGCTGATGATTTGTTGGCTCTATGCTCCTTGCATAGGCATGTACGTGTAGAGACAGTGTGAATGCCGGTGCATGTGTTTAGACTGTGGGACCAAGGTATTTATAGACAAATTACCTGGGCCTTTCCGACTGAAGTCTCTGGAGTTTTCTAGATGGTACTAATCTCATGAAAGAATATATAGAAGTAGATGTCTATTAAAATTATGCATTAAACCCCAAAATGACATCAGATTATATATTGTTATGTAAAAACAATCATATTTGTTTTGTTTTATGAGGAGTGCAAAGACGATTCATCATTTACATGAACAAACTGGAATCAGCTGGAAAAATAAGATCGCTACAGCACATTCAAGCCTTTCTAAGAGAATGTTGGGATCGACTATCAATAATGTACTGTATCAAATATAAAAATGAATTAACCTGAAAGCTGTTCTCTAGTAGCCAGACAGACTTATAGATGTGTACTGTTTAGTAATTGTTTTGATTGTAGAACATGGTACTGTTCTAATACTGTTCTGATACTGCACCATTGTTTAATTGTTTTAACCCTCTTTTATGATGATGTTTCCTATAGAGGTCTAGCAAATGAATACAGTTATAGTAATATATAGTTTTGCTTGTGTGAGAACATTGAGTCTTTTATTTCACAAAACCATGATTGGTGCCAAAAGGGAAGCTGCACTTGGATATCTTGTGGAGTCCTTGGAGCACAGTTATAATTGTCAAATATACTAATCTGACTCATTGTTAGTGGCTTGCAGCAAAGGCCTGTGTGGACCGTAGCCTTCCATTCATCAAGCTACCATAACTGATTAGGCATATACTGAGTTATGGTGGGAACCAGTAACATTTCCTCCCTCATGTAGACCCGGGTTCCTGCTGATAACAAACAGCTCCATACAACTCCTCTATGCGGATGTGCAGCACAGTCTGTGATTTGCTGGAGGCAGTGAAATGGGTGTATTTGAAGGCTTTGTTGCAGTCATACGGCTGAGGATGTATTAATAGATTTATGAGACATGGAGGAGCCATATTTAAAACAGGAAATCCACATCAGATGGAGTTTCCTCTAAATGCCGCTTATTCTATTTTCAATCAAATCCCAGTTTCATCTTACCACACAACCAGATTTTGAGTGTGTTTGTGTCTAATCCAGCCTTGGGTTTTATGCATTGTTTGTCGACGGAATGATTTGTGTAGTGCATTGTTTCCCATATGTGCTGTTATTTTAAGAGCAGCTCCAGTGACAAATGACTTGGGGTTTATATTTTGGAAAAAAAACACAATTAGAAATGAAAGAAAGAAGTACATCACTTTTACGGCTGAATGATAAAGTTTTCAGATTTATGAAAAAAGAAACTACAGGGAGTGGTCTAATACTGATGTCATTATGTTAATGTGTAGACCAGCACTGGGTGTATAAATGATGTGTTTCGCAGGGAGCTTGTACATGCAGAGGAACCAGAGTTGTGAACTCGAGACAAATGAATTATAATCAAGTAAGACTTAAGTAACATATTCAATTACTTTAGACTAGACTGGAGAAAGTCAAAAAATAATTTTTACATGACTTCATGAGTTTCACACTTATGACTTGACAACTTTGAGATTAAATATATATATCTTACACCAGAGAGCGTCTTAGAAAGGAAAAGCATTGGGCATGCAATGATGGTACTCTGCTAGGGGTGTGATCCAGCCCCCCATCCCTAAATATTGTAAACTGCCTCTATTATATGAAGCTAGACGAGTCTCAACATTTACAGATACACATATGTGATTCATACATGCATAGGACAAGATTCACAAACACACAAGACAAGATACACACACACACACACAGGACAAGATTCACACATGCACACAAGACTCACACATGCACAAGAGGATTCATACATGCACAAGATGGTTCAAACAAGCACACAAGACCCACAAACATACAGGACAAGATCTACACACACTCACAAAATTCACACATGCACAGGACAATTCAAACAAGCACACAAGATTTACACATGCACCATACAAGAATCACAAAATGTTTCTGATCCATACACAATTATACATTGATTTACAAAATACCCGTGGTCTTTTTTTTTTTCCTTTCTTTTTTGCATCTGTGTGTGGATTGTTGAGACTCCCCTGACTGGACCTGATACACAAATGCATTTTTTAACAGGGAATGATTTGCAACCAATCAGAAATCTCCCTTGCTTCAAGAACGTACTCCTCGTGGGATGATTTACTCAGAAGCCAATCACATTAACTTGTTAAGAAAGCGCTATGCCTCTATTATGAACACAAGGCGCATTCAGCTGGTGGAGATCAGATTGTTCAGACCTCAGCGTGGATTCTAGCAACGTCAGTGGAGCAGTAAGTGAAATATATAACTCAGTATGTTTAGCTTGCTATCTGCTTGGTATGATTATTGTTTAATTATTGATTTTAATCGGTTTATTTGTGCAACTATAGGATAAGCTAGCGAGATGAGTAAGCAAGCTATGCTAGCGAGCTACGCTTGACTTTTGCATGTGGAATATATAGGTCTAGCTAGTATCTTTCCATAAAATTTGAATTATTGTGAATAAAGTGAACGTTTGGCAGGGTCTGTTGCCTCAGGCCAAGGTAGCAGTTCAGGCCTTTGTCCTCGGCCCTAAACACACCAAGAGAGAATACAGCAGTCAGATTTTTTAGAAGATTAACCTTACTGAAAAACCAAATCGACTATAAATCTTTGTCTCGTACAACATTTATTTCACAATAGTCTGATGATTTTGTAATTAACCACTGAGTCAATCACCTTGTCATCCTTATTACTATTTGGAAACTAGACCCAGACATGCTCTCTGCTTTTGTAAGTAAGCTGCTGCAGTTCAGCATGGTCGTCTCAGTTATATCCAAATGTTACTTGACTTGAAATATAGGAGAGATGTGTACCTGGATTGAACTGAGTGTACCATTATAGACTGTTTTCTAAAGTGGAAACTTCTGATCCAGATTATTGTTATGTATATGTTAAGCCTCATCAGTTACTTTAGATTTACCCCAACAAATTAAGCACATAATCTATAATAAAAGATACATTTAAGCACATTAATGGTGGTTTAAAAATTTCAATAAATATATTAGAGTTCCTTAGAGTTCCTGGATCTAAACTCCCCCTCCCTCCCAAAAAAACTACTTAATTATACAGGACACTGTCTAAACTTGACGATTCAATATATCTAACTATTATTAAATGGGAAGAGGATTTATCAGTCAGCTTTGAACAAAACACCTGGTCTCAGATACGTTTAAGAACTTTCAAAACTGACTAGAAACCCAAATTTACAACTAATACAATACAAAATCCTTCACACAGTACACTATACAAGTCAAAGATTATAAAGGATGGGTCATGGGATTTGATCACTAAGGCGGTGAATGAACAGACCCAGATGTGGAGGAGCAGAGCCGAAAAGCTGGATGTGCTGGTACGCAGACTGGCTTCGGTGGTTGAACTCAAGGTGAGATGGGATAAAATCTGGAAGTGAAATTGATGGGATACGCCAACTAGTTTGGAATATTGGATTTGCCATTTGGAGCCAGCAATGACTTAAAGCTGACGGGAAAATTAGTGCAGCTTGTCCTCATAACAAATAATGTATTTGGATTATGCCTCCCTATCAATGAACACTCCCGGATTGTTATGTCGAAGAGCTCAGAATTCTACCCCGCTCCCTCCTCCCCCGCTGAGGGGGAGGAGGGAGCGGGGAGCAGCAGCCAAGGTGGACAGTTTGGTTGGCGGAGGTCTGGGTGGAGGTGGCCTGCGGATGCTTTCTGAACTGTTGGCTGGTTGATAACATCAAGGACAATGGCCTCTGGAGAGTGTTCATGGAAATATAAACAATTCACCCAAACAGACACACATAACTGATACACAAAAACTCACAAAAACATATGAACTTACACGCGACTAGTCTCCAATGTTTACCTTTCTGCTTGTATGTGTCTCGTCTTATTTGTGCGTCTCATGCCGAGGTTTTTGATATCTCAAACGGTATTCTGTATTAGGTTAAAGTTTGAAATATGTGTTTTTTCCTCCCCCCCGTTAGTGGCCCCTATCTTTCCACAGAGTAATGGCAGAGCCCTGTGGGCCCCGTGTAAGTGGTGTCCTTGGCAGCATGGCCTCTGTAAATCGTCTCTCCCTGAAATGTTTGTGATGTATGTGATGGCGGTTGTACTGAAACAGTAATTTCCCTCTGGGATTATTAAAGTATTTCTGATTCTGATTCTGATGCACAATCTAATATCTGTTCGCAGTGCACAGGCGCTAATCCTGACAATTATATTCATGCACTATGGTTATGTACACCTGTTCAGAGGTTCTGGTTCCAGATATGTAAGGACTTGTCAATGTGCCTGAGATGTAAAATTTCCCCTTCCCCCTCTGTTTGCTTACTGGGTAACTTGGGGGAAAAAATTTGTTTGCATGGCTTTATCGCAAGTATCGCAAAAAAAACACACCAGACAAGTGATTTTTCCAATCCTATGCAAGGATTTTTGATGAAGCCCCTTCTTCTGAAATACATCTCCAATGGAACAATCCCAGATGCATGTGTGGAGCTCTACGGAATGAAATCCATCTGTCGAGAGTCAGGTTATAATTATAGTACATTAGCAGGTAAATGGCTGGTTTTGCTGACTCATAGAACCCTTATTTGTTAGGTATGGTCACACTTTACCGCTCTTCCTGTCATCCTGATAGTTGTCAGGTAGCCAAGCAGTTGTGTAGAGCTGTAGAGATGTGCTGTCAAGGATAGTTGGAATTTCTTTTATGTGGTTGCTTAGCTACCACACTCAACATGTTAGCACTTGCACATCAGACTTAACTCTGAGTACAAAAAACAGAAGCTGTGAATCTAAGCCCTACTTAAAAACTGGCTGATTACTTATTGAACTGTAATACATTGTATTAATGCCCATTACACCATTTGTCATTTTACAACTAAATATTCTACTTAGTTGTTTTTATGAGTCAGACATACATAAAGCAGTCGATAATGAAAGTGGAGTTCGTTGTCAAAATCTTTATGAAACTAAGTTCTGCATTTTGACTGAGCCATTCTAACAACTGGCTACACTGATCTGATTGGTCTAAACCAGGGGTGCCCAGATCCAGTTCTCCAGAGATTCTCTCCTGTAGCTTTTAGATTAATCTCTTTTGTAACACACCTGAATGTGATTAATGCCTTGTTACCAGTCATCTGCAGAGCTGAATGACTAAATGATGACGATTGAATTCAGCCATTTGATTCAAGTGTGGTGGAACAGTATTCATTTCAGCTGCAGGATAGTAGCTTTCCAGGACTGTACTTGGGTCCAGTGAAGAGGACAGATTTATGAAGTTCATGACTTTGTCCTGTGCATATACAAACTTACCTGAACAGTGGAACTTTGCAGCTCCTCCAGAGTCGTCATTAGCCTCCAGTAATACCAGTTTAGGTAGACGGCCATGTCTTGTAGGCTTATTTTTATGTATGTGGGTTTTTCAAGTTTGTGATATGAAAATAAAGCGATGAAATTTAAAAACATACAAAATGCCAGTGTTGGCAACATGTAGGCCGCCACAGAAGTTTAATACACACGCATTCACAGATTTACATGTACACACACTAGATTATGCTCCCTCAAACACACACCTACAGTGGGAGAAAGCAACCATTCTTTCAGCAGCTGAAAAGAGATCAATCTTGTCTGAGTGTGGAGTATTCAGACAATCACTGCTGATTGTGAGGCCGAAAAAGAAGCATTGTGAGTCTGTGGGACGTGACTGGAGTGCCACCATGGGTGGAAACTTCTCTTAAGGGAAAAATCCACCCACTAATCCACTCAGATATCATCAAGTTCATTCTGTTGTAGATCTCAGTCAGCTGTGAGGCTTTGTATGGATAAAGCTGACCGTGAGCTTCATGCTTTCGGTTGAAGTTTATTTCTGAAGCCTCAAAATCCAGTCGGGCAGCTTAAAAAATAGCTTGTTCATGAAGTAGCCTTAAATCTATGGTAAACAACTTATATCTAATATGTCTTTAGTAACTAAAGCAAAAGTGACAATCCTTATCATGCACAGTAGGATGAAAAAGTGGATAAAATGAGAGATGGACCCAAGATTTAGACAATAAAATACAGCCTCGAAACATGCTGCTCAAAAAAATAAAGGGAACACTTAAACAACACAATGCAACTCCAAGTGTTCCCTTCATTTTTTAGCAGTATACAAATATCTTTTGTGCTCTATTTTTTCTTCCCATACCTATCCAGAACTGGAATTAATTTACAGATTTTCCAAAATGTTCAGGAGCCCTGGAAGCCATGAATGTGAGGAGCATCCACTTTCTGTTTTACAACAGCCTATCGGCGGAAGACACATGCGTGCTTGAACCCATATGTCTGACGTGTCATTGTGAACTTCTTACCTGGTTCTGTTCAAGAATAAACTAATTCTGTTTATTCATGCCAGTGTATATACAAGAAAGCAAATACCAAAAAATGTAACTGACAAATCTAATTTTGAAATCTAATAAAATAGTGAAGGCTGTTAAAGACTCAACACCATAGCCTTGATCAGAGCAGTATTCTCAAGCAGTTCACAAATTCAACTAGCAGTATAATGAACATTGCTTGAAGTAAGACTTGTGCTGAGATTGTGCGTGTGTGTGTGTGTGTGTGTGTGTGTGTGTGTGTGTGTGTGTGTGTGTGTGTGTGTGTGTGTGTGTGTGTGTGTGTGTGTGTTTGTCTTACACATCCAAACCCCACCCAGACTTTCTAAGGCCAGTTCCCACGCCTGTCAGAACTTCCTGCTCGTGTTGCTGTGGCCCTACCCACCCACATCTCAGCCTCCACTTCCTTCTCTTTGATGGTGCTGAGCCCTCTAATTGGGTCACATCATTAAAAGGTTGTTTGACATGATGGGCTGTGTATGGCTGGTTGTGAAAGGGGATCTATGTGTTAGTGTATAGTGTGGTTAGGAAAACAGAGAGGTTTTGACATTTGTGGCTAACCAAACTTCTGTTCTGTAGGAAACTACAGACGGTGTAATTAAGTGCAAACATATTTGTTGTGTAGTGTTACTTTTACAGCACAATGCATTTTGTTTATGAAGGCTGTCGACTTGATCTAAATTTTCTGCACTTGGACATTTCTGAGTTATCCTAACCCATAATCACATTAGTACACCTAGTTTCTGTTGCTACACTTTACGTTTAGGAATCCTTAATGCTTTACATGTTTTTTTTCTGATAATGGTATGCGTAATAACAAAGTATTTTTGTAGCTTTGGAAGCAAAGATTGAAACCCCAGCAGGTAGCCCCTTTGGCAACATGGAACTACAAAGGGTAGTTTTCTGTAGTATCCCTTTCAGAATAGCCAACACAGCCTGGACCTGAGTCCAGCTCCGTGACAGTAGTAGTAGAAAGCATAGTGGTAGCAACCCATGGGTTACTACCAACCCAAACACATTTTGTAACAGATTTCCCCCACTCAGGAACATACTTGCTGGGAAACCAACCCTGGTTGGCTTCTCAGCCCTGGTAACCCTGGCAGCTCCATAATCATAATCGTAGCGCAAGAGACATCAGCGACCATAGTCAATAGTCTGCCAAGTGCCAGACGGTGTGACAAACAAATCCTACATGAAACTGCCTGCTAAGGATAACGTAAATGCAGGAAGACGGTTATTCACACTGGCAGTAATGACACCCAATCAGAGGTCATAATTAATGTTGCTTCTGTGTGCAAGTGTGCCACAACAATGTCAGTCATTTTCTTGCACCTTCCCTTCTCTGATCTGACCAGTGATGATATGTTTATGATGTCTTGCTTGTCTCCTGAGGACTATGTGGGTTACATTAATGATCGTTGAAGATTTTGGGGGAAAAAACCTGATCTGATTTGGACAGGGAGCATCCATCCCTCTTTAAACTGACCTGCTTTTCTTTCTAGGAATCTGGCAGAATTTAGCTTATTATTTATTTAGTTCTGACACCTAATGTGGTTTATTCAACATAGAAGCTATCTCTATCTTTAAAGATTTTGTTAGTTAATGACTTGATTTTTAATAATCAGACTTATTTATTTTCTCACAGAAACCTGGCAGCAGCAAGCATAGATGTAAGATGGCGGCGCAAGCGGGTCATGAGGCCCAGCATCTTCATACACACACAAAAATGCTGAGTTATTTTCAAAACTCAACTACTGGGTAAAACCTGTTGGTTATATATTGGGTTATGTTTACCAAATATTGGTTTAAAAATGATGATTGGGTTGTCAGTGTGTCTGGTTCTTTAATGAACTCCACAGCTTTTAGAGGTGAGAAGAGTTATAATTCTAATAACAAATTATTTTTTTTATAAATACGTTGAGTTCATTAAAATGTTTTACAGTCTCATCAAACACCTTTTGAAAGATAACCCCAGCTAGCTTGTCATGAAGAAGGCTATAGTATTTAGAGAACATGTTTGATATAGTTATTCATCCATCCATCCATTTTCCAAACCGCTTCATCCCTCATGGGGTCGCGGGGGTTGCTGGTGCCTATCTCCAGCGTACACTGGGCGAGAGGCAGGGTTCACCTGGACAGGTCGCCAGTCTATCGAAGGGGAAAACAGAGAGACAAACAACCTTTCACGCACACACTCACACCTAAGGACAATTTAGGGAAGCCAATTAACCTAACAGTCATGTTTTTGGACTGTGGGAGGAAGCCGGAGTACCCGGAGAGAACCCACGCATGCACAGGGAGAACATGCAAACTCCATGCAGAAAGACCCAGGACCTTCTTGCTGCAAGGCAACAGCGCTACCCACTGCGCTGCTGTGCAGCCAATATAGTTATTTATTTTTATTTAAATTTATTATTTCAAATGTGGCTTAGGTTACTCTGTCTGAGGAACTATTTTGAGATTACTATCGAGAAAAGTACAAAGAAAGTATGATATTAGGCATTGCTATGGGCTTTGTTAAAAAATAGTTTTAACAAAAAAAAAGCATGCCCTCTAACAAATCTATTTAATTTAGTTATTTTAAAATAAACTAAATCATCTTTGTTGGCAAAGTTTTTAATTTTATAGATCAAATGCATAATTGGGACTAAGTTTACATGTAGTCTGAGTTAAAGAAATAGGATGCCTTCTAAATATTGGTTAAGCCTTTTAGATCTTATTCAACACACAAGGCTAGTTGTTAAAGGGATCACCTGGAAGAGTTGAGAAGGTTTGCTGTATTCAAACCTTTTTCAATATACAGGTAATATGCTCCTCGCCCAGATGGAGGCAGTGCCAGTTAGCTACTCCCTGGGTGAAAGCCTTTCAGCCTTACTCTGAAACATGGGACAAGGTACAAACACTTCTCTCTTCTTCTGCTGGAATTAGCGGTCATTTCAACAAGAATCAGACAAGTCCTCAGGTTTTTGTGCTAACTGCTTCACCTTTGCCTTTATTTTTGCCTTTTACATAAGTTATCATAGATTGGAGTATGAGGTTTAGCACAGATAAACAGCAATAATAATTTAATCAGACATAACTTCTATGTAAAGAAACCTGGGTAGCTAATCTTTAGCACATCATGGGTTCCTCTCAGTTATTGTAGCAATAAAACACACTTTCACATCTTTCTCTCCACAATACCTGACAAATATTTCACAGCAAATGTAGAACGAAGTACTGTTAAAGGAGTTTTTGTTGTTCGAGATATTCTACCACACTCAGTTAAGGTGAGTCAAGCTTTAAAAGCTTAAACTGGCCCAACTTCTTGAAAAAATACTTTTTGTATATATTTGTCGTGGTCGTCGGATGCTGGACTGGCGTGCTCTGCGCCCGCGTCGGACTGGACCACGAAGGCTGAGACAGGTGCAGACCCTGAGGCGTCGACCGGACCCTTGGCAGCAGGAACCTCTGATGCACCCGACCCTCGCAGACTGCAGGACTCTCATCAGCGGGTACAGGGGCAGACCAACATGGGAGAAGGTCGTCCCCGTCCCTGTAGAAAAAGTCCCACAGCTGGGTCTCGTGGATGCGGGGGGGTCTGGCCAGACTCTCCTGAGCAGCAGGAGCAACCGTATCTGGCCGACTCACCAGGGGAAGAGAGGTGACGTCAGCTCTAGTTGGTGCGGCTGCAGCAGCGGCATCTGGCTGGGCCTCGGGGGAGGTCCTGTGCCGGCGGACCCAGCCTCTGCGCCGGGAGGGGCCAGGCCCTACCTGGCCAGCCCCGAGAGCAGGAAAAAAGGGAGGAGCTCCGCACCTGAGCCAGCGCACCCACCCGCCTCCAAGGTGGACTGAGCGTGGCGAGATAGAGATATATATATATATATATATATATATATATATATATATATATATATATATATTTATACACACACACACCCACATACATACATACACACATACATATATATATGAACCTGCTCCACAGCGCTGTTGTTCGGGAGCGGGGCAAGATCCGTCTTGCCAGCTCCTGCACAGAAGTTCTGTGTGGGTGTCGGGTTCTCTAGACCGGATCGTTCTGTCATAATTTGTGAACCCGAACACAACCACACACAAGCAGAGCTTAATTTGAAAGTTTATTGAAGGTAGTTGTTATGCCAGAAAACTGTTTGAATGTGATTATTATTATTAATTATAATTTGCTATTATAATTTTAATAATAGGTCATTCAAACTCAAATGGTAGCTATAACATATATGGTTCAAATGGTGGTGATCCCAGGGCTATAAGCTTGTAATGATTAATACCAATAATGCATTTATTAATTAGCTGTTATGAACTCAGTTATGCTGGAACAAGGTGACCTGATCGGTTTCTGACCGATGACATTTATCCAGCAAGCGTTGAGAACTCAAATTATAACTGCAATTAGAGTTTAATCCTTACTCCTTTATCACCAATCCAATAAAAATGTCTCTGTATTAATCTCAGTTGTTAACTCAAAAGAGGAAATTCTGTATCCTGAAGACCATGCAAACTCTGGATTGAAATAAACACAAACAATTACTATTCCACACGTTATTATTTATTGAACCAAAACAACTTCCTGTCACAGTAATTATTCTTACTCAATAACCTAGGAAACTCTACATACTACTAAAATAAGCATGCAAAGAAAAATCGATGAAAATAAAACAAGTCAAAAATGAGGTGGTAATTCTTAGTTCAACTCACAGTTGCTTGAACATCACATTCAAGACGTCGGCACTTAACGACAAAAATACCTTTGAGAAACTCGATGGACGCTTCCTTGTTTTTCAACAAGCTAGCTAACAGCTTTGCTACGCTGCACCTTCCCAAGATGGCAACTGACGACACACAACCTGCAACCTTGCGTGATGCGTAAGGGGGAGGTCTTAATGACGTATTCAGCACCTACGCTAGTGTGGGGTGTGTCTTGACCAGAGAGGCGGTCTACGTCTGAATAAGGAATTCAAAGAAAGAGTGCAAACTGAGAAATTTCAGACAAAGAGATTGGAACTGATAAGACAAAAAAAGGGAAACAGAAAAAAAGATGGAAAGATCGACCCGCGGCGGGGTCACTTATAAACCACAAACCAAACATAGTCAAAATCACTTACAAAATGCATGCACATACATCAGAAGTATCCAGCAGTTAAAACAAACTCCGTCTTGGAGTAATTAAGCATTAAACTAAATCCTAATAGGTTCTGCCCAGGCACAAAATATATCACCTTATGGGTGCAAAAGAGAAATAAAAAGGGGAATCCTTTCTTTACTCTGACGTTGCCTCAGTGGGTGTCCTGGTCTCGGGTCCGTGAGGAAAATCCCTTCTGTCTCTGGGCGGTTCAGGTGCTTTGTTTGGCCAAAACGAAAGCGTGGTTCCTTGACGATCACTGGGAGATAAGCAGCTCTCAGTCTTTGATCGAAGTGGATTCAAAAGTACTTTTTAAAGTCGACCTCCTGCACATTAAAGCAGGGATGAGCTTGTTTCGGAAATTCTCGGTCCAGCAAGAAATCGAGCACGTGGGGAAAATCCCAACGGAATAAACAGCTGTGGGTGTGTTCCCAGTCTGGCGGGGTGGCAAGTAAGAAGAATGAATGCAGTGCGAGGCCGTGTTAAATACCTTTATCATAGCAAAGTTATCTCGCTGTTATGGCCGGTGGCCATTTTGACCATATTGCATCATGGGAAATGTGGTTTGTCACGTCATGAAATGGCGCAACATAGTGGATAGTGGAGGATGAAAACCAACCGTCTGTACCGGGCTGGAGCAGGAGGATGGTGATGGCAGGAACTGGCAAGCAAGACGGAGCTGGAGCCGGCTGGCTTGAATGATGCAGGCAGATGGAGGCAGGCATGAATGAACACAAGCAGACGGACGGAGGAAGCACTGGCTCGCAGATGAAGGAAACACAGGCTGGCAGATGTAGTGCGCTCGGTCAGGATAAGGTAAGGATAATAACATAAGCAGTGGTAGACAGACAATCCAACGGAGAAGAGCTGACTGAAGGGAGCTTAAATAGGGAGGATGGCAGGTGAATTGAGTCCTGGTTTGATTAAGGCTGACAGGTGTAACTGATGAGAAGGTGGAGTGGAGAACTGGGGAGTATGGAAGGTGGAAAATGCCATGATAATGTCCACAGTGCAGTAGGCAAAGCTGCACCATGACATCCTCACAGTATACTTTGATTTATAAGCCAAGACAAAATGGGCTTTGTTCGTTTTAAATGTGGAATGTCTTTAGGACACAACATAAGGCATTTTCCCCATCTAAGAGTGACTCCTAATATATTCAACTTTAACATATTTCCAGTGTGCTCAGATTGGATGGAAACGTACTTTTAATCACATGAGATCATTTAGGTAACATCTGCTAGGGCATGCTATTGAGTTTGACACTGAAATAGGGGAAATGAGTTCAGTTGGAGCACATGAAAGATCTCCCAGTGCTCAATTGACCATCTCTTGTGAATTAGAAAGTGATGAAGCAACATTGGAGCATAGGGAAGAGTTGGAGGATACAGGTATAAAGGACAGAGATGTACTCTTACAACATCAGATCACCCAGAACAGATGGCATTACCACACACGAAAGGTTGATTTTAGCCATTACCTGGCCTTTAAAATTAATTTGTATTTTTGTCTTTTATGCAGAGTATGTAGAATTTCACAGTTTTGCATCCAGACTGTTCTCTTCTGGGAAATTGACTGAGAACTGGAACCCCTTGTTCTCAACAAAGATCATCTGTATGGCCAAGAAGGAAAAAGTGGTCATCTTCTAAACATTGATTTGCTCCCACAAGGTATTAAAATTCAGAAGAAATCCAATTTTTCCTGCCCTTTTTACTTAATGTAACATTTTAACATGAGCTAATGTTTGACAGAAAAACAAGTTCATACTGTATAGCCCTGCAGCTGCTACCAGTCCTCCTGCCTGCTGCACCTTACAAAGTTGGAAGAAGGGTTTTCAGACCCAGCAGCTTGAAAGTCCAGAAGACATTCATTGATATCCAACCTCTAAGTCAACCTTTATTTCTTATATCATGCTCAAAGTGTTAGCTATTTAAATATGTGTCATACTTGATAGTGAGGCTTTGTATTGAACAAGAATCAGTCAAACAATTGTATTTGGGTGTGTACAGCCCTACCTTTAAATTCATTAAAAGGCTGCTTTTTGCCTCTTCCATCTACATCAGGTTGGGACAAACATGGTGGAGTATTTCCAAGACGCAACCACATAATACCCATATGTTCTTATGCTGGGGGAAAGGCAATGTTGTTATAACTGGAACTGTTTTGGAACACCCATCCCTTTTGGGTGTTGTTGATGGTGACTACACGCTATTTTTTTGTTTTTGATGTAAGCTAGCCAAAGTCGTGTTTCTACAAACTATCAACTATGGGATCCCAGGACATGAGTTAAATATGATAAAATTAATGAGGGCTCAGTTGGCCATGATGGAAGGGCAAATGTTACAAAGGTGCATGAAATGATCTGAAAGTCTCCCCGTAGCCATTTTACCAAAACGATTGATGAGTTACTTATAAAATCCAAGGTTTAATGTCTCAAATTTTTACATGTAGTTTGTTCTAAAACTCACTGTTTTACATGAAATGTTGTCTTCACATGTGTTACATGTCAGTTAATATGTACTTTGGTGATGTGATCATATATTGACTAACTGATATCATTGAATTTTTTTTATTTTTTTTACATTTTATTACTTTAATTCATATATATATTCTTTATACATTTTGCTGTCTATATTCTATTAATCTAATGGTAATAAAAGTTGTCTTGAGGTAATCAAAAACATTTTTCCAATCTAGTTTTTGGTGAAATGTAAAATAAATTGAAATCTTTGGTTTTTGCCCAGCTATTGGTAATTTAGTAAGTTGAATTTCAACTAAATTTTTGGTAACTCTAACTTTAAACATAGATCAATTTAACCCAATCTTTGGATAACTGTCCTAACCCAGCATGCTGGGTAAAACCAGTAACCCAACCAAGTTGAGTTGAAATGACTCAGGGTTGGCTCGGTCCAACTTTGACCCAGCATTGCGTTGCAATCTGGGTTACCTTTAACCCGACATTTTTAGTGTTTAGTTTTGCAGTATTTTTCTTGCGGATCTTGGGTGTTTTTTGTCAAAAAAAACATTACATTCGTTTTTTGGACATTGGCCCAGGTTCTTCTGACACTCTTATTACCAATCTACAACCTACCAACCTAAGATCTCCAGCTAGCCCTACCGGGCCAGGCAGAGGTGCTGGCAGGCAGCACTGAGATCCTAAACAAAGGCAAGTTAACCATGGTAAAGAACGGATAATAAAGTTGTTAAACTTTTAATCTTGTTGGTTTTAAATACACTGCGATATCAAACCTGTTTCTTTATCCTAGTTTAACCTGGTGGCATTGTTGGACTCATTAGTTTTCTGTTACTTAAAATGACATGGACGCTACTTGGCCACCACATTCACTCCCCAATCATTTTACTACTTCAGGGTTTCCTCTAGGATTTTTTTTTTAAACTGTGGTGGTAATCGGGGGGTCATGTCACGGAACTGGAGCAATCTGCATGTCTGCATGTTTTAGATGTTTCCCTACTTTAACCAACCTGATTCAGATGACTGCAGTTCAAGAGATGTCCGTTAATCAGTCATCAACTGAAATCAGGTGTGCTGAAGCAGGGAAAACATCTAAAATATGCAGGGCAGTGTGTCTTAAGGACCACGGTTGAAAAACTGTGATTTACATAATATGCAATGGTGTAAAGAAAGTACAGACTACCTTGGTAAACAAACAACTTTATTAAAGTGTCTTTACAAATTTTTCCAGCAGTGAATATTAGCAAAAACAGCACTGAACATCTTCCAGTAACAAAAAAAAAACAAATGTTCATCTCTAACATCAGATAGGTGGCAACCAAATCCTACTAGTCCCTGTCAGGGTGCTCCCGTGGTGTCTGAGCTGGTACAGCTCTTTTTCTCCTCCCTCTCTCCCGCAGGTGGCTGCTGACGAGTGGGGAGGTGCTGAACGCAGGTGTTCAGCGTTTTCGTGGCAGCGGGGATGGCTTAAAAGGAAACTGCTGTCAGCACGTCGTCGCCAGAGTTTTTGCCATTCGTGGTAGGAACTCAACTGGTCAGCGTCTCACGACGTTCTCTCCCACGCTTAACCTTGTCTCCTGTGCCCTAGGTGGTCAGCTCTAAATCCTATTTCGGGGCCCTTCCCGCGACTCTCAAGCCTCAGCCGAGCAGGTCAGCCTCTGGCCCGCTCCGCAGTCTGCCTGCAATTCCAAGCCATTCCGTGAAGTCTCGCCAGTCCCAGCGCTCTACCAGCGTGATGCCCAGCTGACAGCCACCTGCCGCCGCCCCACAGTCCGATCGGCCGAGCCCTGCCTACCCTCCACCGACCAGCCTCCTGCCACTTGGCAGCCATCTTCCCCGCTGCAAGCACCAGCTGATTCCTCCCCCAGGCATCGGCAGCACCCGCTAACTCTCCCCAGTGGTTCGTTCACGTCTTACACGGTAAGCATTTTTAGTCCCCTCGTTCTCTTCGTTCCCAACTGCACTTAGTAACTTTCACTCTCTGTTTTAGAGTATTCCACGCCTCCTTCGCTCCCAGATGTCCCGAGGAAACCCCGCGCATCTCAATCTTGGTTATTTAAATAAACTCTCGTAAACCTCCCTGATCTGCCTCCTCAGTGTGTTCTGCATGTGGGTGAAAAAAATAGGAACCATGACAGCAGAACACTTTGGCCAGTCAGACCAAGCAGACGCACTGAGGTAGGTGACCAGCAGGATCAGATCCTAGGTCAAAGCGCTATGGTCCGCGCGCTACAGGATCAGGTGCAGGCAGGCCCTGTGTGACCAGGTCGGCCACCTGACCCGTGCTTTTCAGGGGCCTCTGCCCTCTTCGTCGCCGCCTCCCATCAGTGCACCTAGTCCCGATGCTCAAGCGTCTTCCTCGCACCATCCTCACGTCCACGACGCCGCGTCCTCCACCCCAGAGAGGTTCTCTGGGGAGGGTGGTGACAGCGGCGGCTTCCTTTTTCAATGTTCCTTGGTTTCCCCCAGGTTTATCAGTGGGACGACGGTAAGATTTCATTGCTTCTTAGTCTTTTAACTGGTCGGGCCCTCAGGTGGGCCGAGGCCCGTTTCCCTGACTGCCAGGACTTTAACCACACTTTTGATAGCTTTATTCAGGAGTTTAAAACTGTCTTTTCTGCGGACTACGATCCAACGGAGCTTTCCCGTCGCCTCTGGGCTCTCGGGCAACGCAATTGCCCGGTGGCAGAATTTTCAATTAAATTCTGCACCCTGGCAGCTGCGGCAAGTTGGGAGCCTCGCGCCCTTGAGGCCGTGTCCTTTCAGGCCTTAGAACGAGCAGTTAAAAGACAAGTTAACCCGCCTGGAGGAGCCCGCAACCCTTGATGAACTTATTGCCCTGGTTACCCAACTCCGCCTTTCGCGAACTGAAACAGAGGTTCTCACAAGCTCCCGTGCTCATCCATCCTGACCTCCGCAGACAGTTCATACTAGAGATTGATGCCTCGGACATGGGCGCCGGGGCGGTCCTTTCCCAGCACTCTGAAGCCGACTGCAAATTGCACCCCTGTGCCTTCTTCTCCTGACGCCTCTCTCCTGCAGAACGCATATATGACGTAGGTGATAGGGAGCTCCTTGCAATCACAATGGCCCTGGAGGAATGGCGCCACTGGCTGGAGGGCACCAATCAACCTGTCCAAGTGTGGACAGACAATGAAAACCTGTTTTACCTCCAGTCAGCCAAGCGCCTTAACCCAAGGCAAGCCCACTGGTCCCTATTCTTCTACATTGGGAGATCAAGGCCCTCATTTCTGAGGCATCGCAGAACGAACCCGATCCTGGAGGCGGGCCCCCCAACCGAACTTACGTCCCAAGCTCTGTCCGACCCCAGGTCATCCAATGGTTTCATTCTGCCAAGCTTTTCGCACACCCAGCACCAACCGACCATCACCCAGATCACCTGCTACTTCTGGTGGCCATCCCTCCGTCGTGACATACAGGAGTACATCCTAGCCTGTCCCACCTGTGCGCGGAATAAGACATCTAACCTGCCCCAGGCAGGTCTGCTCCTGCCACTTCCCATCCCTGAGCGTCCCTGGTCCCATGTCACCCTGGATTTCGTTACCGGGCTCCCCTCTTCACAAGGAATGTCATGCAGAAAGAGGAATGTTTACAGCTTCAGTACTGGGCTCTCATACACAACAACGCAATGGGCAGATTTCTGGATGCCAGAGAGCCCCATTCATTCCTCACACAGACATTAAGTAGGGCCAATTGTGTACCCCCATTCAAGGGCGTGTACAGTATGATATTTGTGTTCTGTTCATCCCATTGGTGGAGAGGATCATGCTATAATGTAGACGTGTCCTAGCTGACACATCTTCCCCTAATCAGTCATACTGTCCAATCTAAGTACTTCAGACTCTGTGCCTCCAGAGTCTGTTGTCTATCTGTAATTTCCATGGTAACTGACTTTCTCAGTCCAGTCTCATAATCCCTACCAGTTTGGTCTTGGAAATCCTGTCCAAACCTTTCAAACTTGCTGTGGAAACGCTGTAATATCGGTCCAGGGTCCAAGTGTCGACGAGATAAAGAAATGGAACCCTATGGGAACCAGTGCGCAGAAAAATGACTGACGGTTGGGATCAAACTACCCCTATGCTGAGTGACGCACTTAAGATATTAAAATATATGTTTCGGGAATAAGTTGAACGATTTCAAAAATGAAACAATAGAGATCTGTGTAAGAAGAGCAAGGAAAAAAACAGGGGTGCGTGTGTGTTTGTCCCATTTGTTGGTCACTAAAACTCTGTTCAACTGTACAAAGTGATTAGGTTTAAAATGTGAATGCATGGTTTTGGAAATGTTGATTTATGTCAAGAGAACTGCTGCTCTTACATAGATACATTTCTCCGAAATGTATCTATGTACTTCAGGGTTTTGATGTTATGATGCACGGTCAGGCCACTGAGCTATATTATACACTGGAGTGCTAATTGCCCGCTGTTTGAACGAATTGCTTTGAAGCCACCAGCCGCCATATTGGTACTCCCTATTTTCCTCCAGTATCAAGTGCTGAGAAAGTCATGTGCTGAAATATTTAGCATTTTATTTATTTAAATTTATACATATATAACATTTATAAATATATAAATAACAATATACCAAAACATATATTTACATATATGTATACACACACACACACACACACACACATATATATATATATATATATATATATATATATATATTTAATATGAAGAACATGTAACATATTTCAGCACCTAATTTCCTTGTAGTTGATAGTGTTAGTACATCCACTGACTGTAGAATTACCTATGAAACGTTTTCACACAGCCAGAAACTGCTTGTTGTCGCAACCAAATCCTATGGGATTCTGTGAGAGTAGGGAATAGCAAGATGGCGGCCAGTGACTTCAGTTTTTCGGCAAAATCAGCACTCCAGTGTATAATCTAGCTCAGTGGGTCAGCCTCCCTAGGCTATCCCACTTCCTTGAATATCAACCAATGACGACTTAGTAAAGCTCTTAGGTACACAACCAATTTCTTTTTCTCATATGAGCTTTTCAAAATAAGACAAAATTTGTAGAAATGCTTCTGATTAAAATAACATACCTTTCTGGAAATCTACAAAGTAGATTCGGTCACAGGATCAGGCTGGGGTCCAGCCTTCACAACCCTTTTGGACTGCAGAGTCCAGCTGGCATCCCTCAAGGCCTTCAAGAAACACAAAGGTAATGGCAGTCTGTTATCCGTGACTTGGTGAAGGCACAGGAAATTGGCACCTTGCAGGCCAAGGACGTTATAGTGCATGTGACCTCTGCTGGATCTATGGGGCTTGAAACACTGACCTTGGCGGTCATCTGGGATTCATAGAACCGTTGTTACAGTTGTAACTTTCCTTTTAATAGGCAGGTGAAAGCAATCAACTAATAAAGAGCGACCATGACAAAATTACGGTGCTTAACTAAGGGAGAAAGAGACTGAAGATAGTCAGACAGGGAAACAGATCTAACAGAAGCAGGAAAAAGATAGCGTGATCCAAAAAAGTACAAAATCAATTCACTAACACCTAAGGATCATCACAGAAAAGCCAGGAGACTGTAACCTAGCTATGGGGCTCAGAGGCGGCACGGAGCAGGTTCTTGGGCTCTCTAGTTGCACAGAGCAGGCTCTTGGGCTTTCTGCCGCCATGGAGAAGGTTTTGGCACCCTCTGGTGGCTCTACACCGTAGAGGCAGCTACTCTAATAAACTCTGCTGTGGCTGTAGGCATGGATTCCACTACTGCTGCTGGCTTGGCAAGCCCTTGTAGCTGCTGCTGTGGAAATCTCCACAATGGCTGATGATGTAGAAGGCTTCTGATGATGACTATCCTTGCTGTGCAGAGATGCCGTAGCTGCGGGCAGGCAGGAGGCATCAGGGAGAACCACTGCAAAATATGGTTTGATTACTGAGGTGCAAGCAGGTGCATCAGGTTCCACTGCAGAGGCAAGAGCTGAAGCACCAGCCAGATCCTCAGTAACAGGTCCTCAGGAGACGACTTTCGATGTTATCAGCAAGGACCCTTAAGGCTGTAAAAGATAAAGGTGGAGAAGAGGAGGCTTGCAGCACACTGTTGCCCGATGGAGTGAGCACGAGCCTGTTTCCCAAGAAAGTCCACTCCATTTCCTCCAGCAGCAATGTAGAAGACAGGATTGTTATGTCCTCTCCATATAAGTCCCTGTCTTCCTTTGTCTGAAGCTGAATCCAATTAATAGGTTTCAGAAAGCTCTTGTCTGCTTGGTCCAATTGTTGATAGTATCCCTTTATCAAGTTTCTGGGGTTTGCTGGACCAGATGCAAACAAGAGCTTGGGAGTAGCATGATTAACTGAAATGAAGTGTAATGAAGGTAATGAATTACTTGCAGGTAAACTGTCAAAGAGGTGATAAACGGATGGTAAAATAATGAGAGGAGACACAATGGAAGGTTACACAATGAAGGATCCGGCAATGAGGAAATTAGCGGGTTGTTGAAATAGCTAGGGTAGAACAGAGAGGAAAATAGGAGGGCAGGTGAAAGCAATCAACTAATAATGAGTGACAGATGAAAACGATGAAGGTGCTGAACAGAATGAGAAGGAAACTGCAAAAAAGGGAAACAGAAACAGTAAAAACACAGCATAAAAATAAAAATGAACCAAATCAAAACACAAATGCCTAAGGATTATGACATAGAGTTTCTCTATGAAATCAAACATCTAAGCAGCCAGCAATCACAGACACCGGCTGTTTGTGATCTTTTGTTTAGCTGCCTACAGGAGAAAGCTGACCTGGGAGCCAAGTTACGCTGTGCAAAGGCTTTAAAAGGGAGGCAAAGCGAATACTTTTGATCTGGCATGCTGCAGCCTCCAGAGTGCTGAGCACAACCGCGCCAGAGAAGCTGTGGAGAAGCCCACTGGAGATCCAGGCAGAGCTCACCCGGGCCTGGATTCGGAAACAAGAGTTTTCATCAATGAGAGCGCTAGCTTTAATCCTGGAGCAATTCATCTCAACTGGATGCCCCCAGTTACCAGAACGTTACACAAAGGCAGAGGTTTGGCAGAGATGAACAGGGAAAGTTGGTCTGGGATGAAGCAATTTATAACGTAAGACCACCCTCTCCTCATTTGCATAATGATGCAGAAATGCATACAGAAATGGAAAAAGGGCAGGCATAAATAAATAGGGTTGTAGAAATAAATGGAATCAAAATATAGAAAGTAAGAATAAAACAGACAAAAATGTTATGACAAAGACAGAAAAAAATACATTTTAAAACTACGTAATAAAGTTGACAGTTGTGAAAAATAAATAAATGAGGTGAATATTAAAAAGGAATAACTAAAATAAGCTAATTATAATAAATATTTAGATGTATGCCTCATTGTATAGTTTAATATTTATTGAGCATGTATTCATTTCTGTATTTATTTCTATATTTCTTATTATGTCAGAGCCAGTCCTCAATAGCTGTTTCCCCAACTAAAATAATTAATAACTCCCTGAACTTTTATCCAATTTGCACACGGTTTGATTTCTTAGAAACAGCAGAAATATGGTTATGATACATGATACTGCCATACATAAAAACGTGTTTTACTGCTGAAATGTGTTCAAACAATGTCATTTAAAAATGTATGCTCTTTAACAGACATACATATGGCATGTTAATGTATAAATATGTGATTTCATATTGAAATACTTTATTTTATAGTATTTAACAAAGACAGACACATGGTATGACATATTTTTAAATATGTAAATTAATATTTGCTTTCATGCTGAAATACTTTGTTTTAGCCTCTTAAACAAAGAGAAATGTTTCATCACATATAAATAGATTGTATAAATGAATATTGTATATCTTAATACAGAAACGTACAATCCTGAGCCTTCTCTACACAACAATAATTTCTTCATATTTTTGCGAATGGTGCTTGCACACTACCCTGCTTGCAATAGGGCTGGAGTTTAAGACCTTTGAAAAAGAACAGTTCTGTGCAATTTCATATATGTGCTGGCATTCTGTAACTCCAGGGTTCTTAATCTGACAATGTGATTCAGGCATAGTTTGTGAAATACAGAGATAACAAATCATCCATCCATTTTCTAACACGTCTATCCCTTATGGGTCGCGATGGGTGGTGGTGCCTATCTCCAGCTGTCAATGGGTGCGAGGCGGGGTACACCTACAGGAATACTGTAGCCCCATATTTTTCTCAGTTATTGATAGCTGGATTAATTGTATCATGACATCCATAAATAAAGCTGGGGGATTGTTTTTCTTCTGTGCCTTAAAAGATATTTTTAGTTTAGTCGATGGTAAAAAAAATGGAAAACTGAACGCTATATAGTCTTGTCATGGGAGCCCAGCTGAACATGATTTAAGGTTTAAGATTAGATTAAATACATTTTAGGTGTGTACCCAAAAAGACTTGACACAGACGGAATCAAAATGTGCTTCAGCAAAATATTAATTTAATGGTCTGTACTCTCATTCGGCAAAGTTTTTGCAGCTTTCTTTTAACATTTTCCCTTTTAGCAGAGTAGTAGGTTTTTCAGCTGAATTACAAGATAAATTCCAGATATAGGAAGAAATGATATCAGAAGAAGATATGGGAAAATATTTATCTATCACAAAAACAGGCATTTTAAAAATTAATTATTAAATTAAATTATTAAAATTAAAGATAACTTTTGTGTTCCATAATTTGTGCTTACGTCATTTCAAAAGAATTAGTGAACCATTTTACAGTAGTTGGCACATGGTTAACTGGTTTCATTGGTTGTATGATTTATTTTCTCTGCTGTCTTTCCTGTGAGAAACTGGCTTACTGACAAATTGTTGAAAGGTGAGTTTACAACAAACATGTATCAGCAACATTAGTTAACTGATGCTATTGTCTTGATGGGGACAGCTTTGCCTTGCCTTGTAGACCCCTCTTTGTGACCTCGGTGTAAATTGGAGATATTTAGGCTATCATTAGAAGGACCTTTGGCCTTCCCCTTCAACCAGGCAACCAGATGGCCTAACACTCCTTCATTAGCTCCAGCTCTACTTTACCTGATAGTATACCCCCCCGCTCTCCTCTTATCACATGCACCATATAACCTGACCCTCACACCCTTGTCCAACTCCAGACTCCTGCTTTTCCTAATCTGTCTAATGTGTGTGTAAATATTGCTTGCATGGTACAGATAGCTTTTGTTTTACCATCAAACAAGTCCCGACCATGGGAACCTGGTCATTAATTACAATGTGATTCATGGTTATGGCTCTGTGTCTCGTCTCACTCCTGCTCTGTCATTAGGATTTTCCCAGACTTCCCTTCCCAGCCTCACCCAGCTAAAATCTCCCCCACTCCAGCAGCCAGACCTGCTAAATAATCACCCCCTGTTTGCACACTAATCAACACCTTTTCTTCCTTTTGGATTAGAACACTTGCCAAAATACCAGCACTTTGCTTATGCTGTAGAAAATAAAATCATGTCGTTTTCACAGGCGCTTCTATTATCAAATTTTTTTACCAGTTTTTTTTCCACTCCAAGCTTTCAGGTTACTTCTACAATGCTTAGCAAAAAAAGTAAGTAAATTCATGCATTGTTGATTTTTTAAATTTTTAAATTTTATTTATTTTTTTGCCCCCATAGCAGGGGGGCACGCTCTGGAAATCTCTCATGAAGCTTTTTGTATTTTATGTCGGATATTTTCATCCCATCTATGTAAATTAGTGCTTTTTACCTTTTCTCAACTTTGTAAGAGAACAGCAAGCATGTTAGACAAAATAAGACATTTTGTCAGTCAATCCTTGTCATGTATTTTCTGTTCGCTGTGGGAGTTATAATAAGTCTAATACTTTGGGAATTCCCTCTGCATCTGTTGGTAGTTCCTTTGCCCTCTCTGAGAAAGGCATCAGTTTTTTTCACTACTGGTACGAGGTTAACTTGATCAGAATTGGTCATTCTAGTCACCCATAATGCAGGATCATTGAAATTAAGTGGATTATTCTATTCATTAGTCTATTGATGGCTGTAGTGAACCAACATGTGCGAACATTATTAATGTGTCACAGTCAGCTCAGCAATCAGCTTATTGTTGTGTCTTGTTTTTGAAATATTCAATTTTCAGTTTATTGTACTTGTATTGCCTGAGGACATCCATCTCAGCCTCGGTCAGTAGGCACAGCCTAAATGGTCACCTACAACACCCACCTGCCTGTGTAAGGGCTCGCTTGTGTGCTGCAATCTCCTCTTTTACTTTTGATTGCAGCACATACCAGTGTGTCATGTAGCTGGCCTTTCGCGGTTGGAGTACGTGAGGTGTGGAAGGAGAGAGGAGAGATGCAGAGGCAGGAAATGGTGTGGTCCACAATTTTTTTATTATTATTATTATTATTATTTCTATAATGTCTATTTACAAAGTGCACGTACCAAAAGTGCAACTGCAATGGTGGTTGGGGAAGCAATGGGTCTTCTACAGCAGGTGATGGAAACAGGCGCCTTAAATATTGTCTCTCTAACTGGCTAAAACCACTAAAATCCCCCAGGGTTGTATATGATAAGTACATAAAACTAAAACCCTCCATAAACCATAAGTGACAATAAACACGAGTTACAAAGAGACCCGTTTGCACTACAGACACTTGAGTATTACCAGTTGAAAAATCGGTCCGCCTCAATTCGTGTGCAGTGCATCCTCCTCTAGACTGACATAGGAGCCGACAGTAGTAAAGGCAGAGGGAGCAACTCAGTAGTTTTTCTGCAGTTTAGGGCTGCAATAACCAGTGACAACTGCTGAAAGTAGATCATGCGGTGTAGATCACCATTTTGAGCAGAGATTGGTTCTGAAGATTAGTTTTTACACCCTGATAACATTGCAGAATCCATACTTTAATGCTTTATTTTGTTGTCTCTGTATTTGACAAACTTAAGCTGAATCACATTGCCAAATGAAGTACCCTGGAGTTATGTGCTACAGTTCTCTTTCAAGGATATTAAGCTCCTGCCCAGTTGCAAGCAATGTGTAAGACTCTGGAATGACCTGGACATTTTAAACCCTTTTCCAGGCTTTAAACTGTATGAATAGGGAAATAAACAGCATGCAAAAATATACAAAGAAATGATTGTTGTTGGTGTGAAAGCTCAGGATTATATGAGTGTGAGGGAGAGTGAAAAAATTTACAATAAAACTTGTGACTTTATTTAAATATAAAATGTATAAATGTAGATAGGCACCCCATGAGGGATTAAGCGGCTTAGAAAATGGATGGATGGATGTATAAATGTATATGTAAATGCTTAATACCATTTCTATCTTTGTTTAGAAGGCAAAAAATATTTCAGCATGAAATATTTATTTATTTACACATTTGTTTACACATTGTCTAATGATATAATTTGTGATTTGTGATATAGCCCATTATTGGCCAGAGTTTAACATTTTATGGCATCAGGATGTCTTCGTTCCATTTCTGAGTCCTTGAAAAATAAAAAATAAAAATATTTTTTGTACAAGCATGTTTTTTACCAGTGTCATTTATTGCAAAATTGCATATTAGATTTCCCAAATAGGCTTTTACACTTTCAGAAATAAAAAGATAAAATATGCGATTAATTTGCGATTAATCTCAAGTCAACTATTGAAATTATGCGATTAATCGCAATTAAAATTCTTAATCGTTCACAGCCCTAATGTTGTGAAATAACACACTGTTTTAAATGTATTTACTGTTTAATAAATAACTCTCTGTGTGTTAGGTATTGTCCGGTGAATATCAGATCAAGACTTGATATCAGGACAATAGTTGAAAGGGATGATTCGAGCACTGGCGATCTTTCAACAGCAAACTCTGCACACATATAGAATAAAGGAGTGACAACTTCTCTTCAAGTTCAATAATTTATTAACAGAAATAAAATGAACATCAAGAGAACATCACTATAGAATGCTGTTTATCTGAATTAACACTATATTTCAATCAGAAATCCTCTCTACAAGTGTAGTGAAACTTAACTAAAACTACTAAGCAAAATTAAGATAAAAAGAAGCTACGGAACTATGTACATACAAAAGAAACAAAAGACAAAGTAAAGTGGTCATCATCAGCATCATCATCATCAGAATAATTCAGTGAATCCTGGTTCACTGCAGATCTCAGTTAAAGAACCAAAGTTCAACTTAAAGAACATGGAATGGAGTTAAATTAGCTTAACTAATTTAGAACAACATTTGGTATGAGTTTCAACCCATTCTCAATGCAAATCCTGAGTTAAACTAAACATTATTTGATGAAATAACATTTTAAAGAAGGGTTTTCTCAGTAAGCATCAGTACTTCTAGAACGCTCGATTCTATTAATAATTCTATTATACCACTGATCTCTATTTATTCACTGGATTGCTGATTTGCCCGAAAAACTGAAGTCACTGGCCGCCATCTTGCAACTCCCTACTCTCACAGAATCCCGTAGGATTTGGTTGCAACAACAAGCAGTTTTCTGGCTGTGTGAAAATGTTTCACAGGTAATTCTACAGTCAGTAGATGTACTAACACTATCAACTACTAGGAAATGATGTGCTAAATTATTTTACATATTATTATATATGTATACATATGTATATATATATATATATATATATATATATATATATATATATATATATATATATATATATATATATATGTTTTTGTATATTGTTATTAATATATTTATAAATGTTATTTTTATATATATATATATATATATATGTATATATATATATATATATATATATATATATATATATATATATATATATATAAATAACATGCAAAATATTTCAGCACATGACTTTCTCAGTACTTGATATTTTTAGAACATAACATAAAAGTATATGGCATTTAACATTTTAAAAGTCGTAAGCCCCCCCTGAACATGAGAAAATCCTCGTTATTCGATGCTGTAGCGCACATATTCCCTAGTTACTGGAGGAAAATAGGGAGTATCAATATGGCGGCTGGTGGCTTCACAGCAACCTGTATTATAAACGGCCAATGCGCAATCCAGTGACTAAATGGATTATACCTTCGGGAGGCTAGGGGTCGCTGTAGCGATCGGTCACTAAAATCACCTAATCTAAAGTCATACAAAACACCTTTAAATCGACCAGCTTCACAACAGAGTGTCATCAACACTGTAGAGAAGTAGATAATCAGCCTTCCCCTTCACTCACTAAAGAGCCTCTTCAGAACTCGTCTCAATAGGGTACGCGTCATTCTGACAGACTAAACAAACTCAGAACACTGGATGATTGAGCTACTGCCCTCAGGTGGCAGTTACAGAGAGCAAAGGTCACATGCTCTGGGACAGTTTTTACAACAGGGCAATAGATCTGAACATTGGCTTACTTCCTTAAAGTGGGCTTTGTGCAATATATACAATATGTTATGTTATGGCCACAGCATTTCCCTATGCACCTTACATGGGTCTGTAGACCTACTACACATTGTATGTTGGTAATATTACAACAATGCAGAGCCATGTTGGTACAATGATAATAAATCATATAAATAATTTATTTATTTTATAATTTATAAATCATATCTTAACTCCATATTCTCTAGACAGAATGGATTAGCCAGACAACTTTATCTTACCTACACTGCATTCATCGAGTCAATGGATCTTCATCAGAGATTTATACATGTGATATTGAACTTTATGGTCTTTTTATTTTTACTTAGAACTAACAGAATTGATCGCCATGTAATTGGAACATTGCAGGCTGACTTAAATTAAAGAAACCCATATGAATAAATACCATAAGCAACTGAAGGGCTGAACTTACTGTTAAATTTCTAAGACTTGTGATTTTGGTCACCTACTGACTGTGTTACCCTCTGTGACGCCACTGTTGCTGGTAATCATAACCTGTTGTCATCAAGCATAAACAGACATTAAACTCCTGCTACCCCAGACTGCATTTATGAGATTGAGCTTGAATGCAGATTAGCTTCTGTTTAAATCCTCCGTCTCTGAGAGTGTACAGCAATTACAAACATCAAATCACTATGGTTCAGGTTCACAGCATCTGAAACCTTCATTGAGCAAATGTCTCCAGCACCTCCACATGGAAACGCTGGATAATACCATCCATCCATTTTCCTAGGCCTGGGGTGGGACAACAAGACTTAATAAAATTCTTGTGTGACACCGGCTCAGAATGCACACAGATTCACACATAATGCACAGACTCACGACATAGGGCCTGATCATTAAATATTCCATATAAGGACTGCTAAATTGCATGGGCAACTGCACAAGCAATAAGTTGCCATGTTTCAGCTGATCTTTCCGCAATGGAAAAGACGTGCGAAACAGATTTGGTCTGTCCTATTTAATTGCACTAACTGAGTGTACTACTGGTAATGTTTGAGCTGCTGTAAAAGAAAGAGTAAGATCAAATCTCTCCAGACACCTGGGACACACAAAACCGTTTTAATGAATAGAAAACATCTGTTGTTAAACTTTTTCTTCAAGCCAATATTAATTATTAAAAAGAAAAAAAATGGTTGTTTTCAGAAGTTCTTCAAAACAGAAGAAAAATTATATTATTTTATGTATAAGTTTAATAAGTAAATATTACACCTGACAAATCAGATTAATCTGTTTATCATTATTCTACTGGTTTGTGTGATCAGTGACTGTGCCCATGTCAAATGCAACAGTTGAGTGGAGCTTCTTTAATCTGAAAACCTCCGTCTGGTCATTAGCAGAAATAATGATAATAACTATTTTTCTAAAAAAAAATACAAAAAAAATACTAACATAAATATTCTGTCCAGTGTGCTCTTTTAGGCACCAGCACCCCACCTCCCCACCTTGCACGGATAAGTTGGTAGAGAAAATGGATGAATGGAATAACACTGACAATAATTATGAATACTATTTATAGTGCACTTTAAGCGTCTCAAAGTGCTACAAACAAAAGTTTAAAAGAATAAAAAAGATAACAAATAACTAAAGTTAAATTTAAAGATTACATATTAAACATAAATCCTGGAAAAGCTGACTGAATTTGACTGAGTTTTGAATTTTATGTGAAAACCTTTCAACTATTTTCACATCTGAATTGCATTATCTGTTACCTGTTTAACAGAGATAGGACCAAAACATTTATCATTTTCATTTTTAATTCTACAAGCAGCCAGAAAATCATAACATGTGGCATATCAGGTATTTCAGGCAATCGATCTTTTGGCACTCTGTTCCTCTACAGCAACATTGGAGGGACACCCACCCTGGATAGACCTACAAACATGCAGGGTCAGCCAAGCTCAGTACATCCCTGCCCTTTCCCAACATCGGAACTGAACAGACAATTGCCATGAAACAGGCTATTTAGGATCTTTCTAAGCTGTGCAGGAGAAAGGTAGACCTGGAAGCGAGCCACACCTCTGCTGCTCAGAGGTCCACATGCTGCAGCCCCAGCAGCGCTGAGCTTTCTATGGGCTGAGACCCACATGAAGGGGACCCCAGAGCCGCCTCCTCACAGCCACGCTTCGAGCTAGCCGCCTGCTCGCTGCTGAGATAACCAGTTTTACCTTGGAGTAAATCACTGCGACCGGATGCCTGTCTCCCCAACCAGAAACAACGGGAGAGGTTTGGCAGAGAAATAAACAGAGAAAGTTTAGAATGGTTTACTTAATGTGTTTTCACTATGTTTTTAAGCTATGACCGAAGTAAAAGCCCTGGAGCTAAATGTTTTTTTCTATTTATTTAGCCTTTGATTTCTAAAGAATAAACATAGTGAATCAAGGCTGGACTGGGACAAAAGATCGTCCCGGGCATTTTGAGCAGAGACTGGCCTACCAAGTACTGATAGAAACATGTTGAAGCCTATAAATGGTGTTAGAATTATTTTTACTATTCTCTAAATGTTTTTCATTTCCCATATTCATTTTATTTATCATGTATTTACTCATTACTATTAAAAAGGTTTTTAGATTTGAGTTTATTCAGATATAAAAATGTCTTTCAGATGACTAATCTTTCTCTCCATATGTGACAGAGTAAGGGTCTGATTTAAAACACAGGCCTTCTATATCAGTCTAAATATGACAACATCACCACCTGCTATTTGGTCTGTATCTGTAGTCAGTAGTATGATAAATACTATTAACAAACTCATAAAAATGGACAAAACTTAATGTAATTGAAGTTTGTTTTTAATATTAATGGCTTGATACTATTTTTGCCATATAAGAGTCACAGCTAATTAAATGTTGACTGCAGGTACGAGTCGGCTAAAATCTTCTATATTGTTGTTAATATTATACAGTTGAAGTGTGACAATGTTATAACATTCTGGTTGTTAGAGACCACTGTTATATGCTATAAATCAACCCATATATATGTTATACATTTTAAAAGGTGTTCTGGGTAATCTTCAGAATGACTAATCAGAAAATGATAAAAGTTATTTTTTTTTACCCATTTTGTTGTGATGGGGGGGGGGTGAAAGATTTTCCTGCTTCAAAGGGGGACACAACAGAAAACATTTGAGAACCACTGACTGAGAGAAACCAACAGCAGGCTTAAAAAAATTGCGATGGCCTCCTAATAAAAGACAGTTTGAAGTTGAGCCTGGAAGAAGACAGCTTATATAGCTCAGTTTATACACAAAATACCTCATTCTCATATTCATTCCACCAAGTGCCTTGTGCAAGAAGACCTATTAACATGCAATATTCTGTCTCCTCTCTCACTCGCTGCTCCAGTGGGGATAGTGGATCAACCTGATGTAATAGGATTGAGACAATTTGTTGAGGTTTTAAGGAGTTCCCAGATAACAAGGTGACAAAGGTGCATTGCAACAATCAGTAACACAATGGCCAAATTATTGTTAAGTAAAAACAAACATAAACCAGGTGGGCAGAAAAATAATGTAAAAAAAAAATGCAACCTATTATTGTTTTTTTAAGTACAAGTAGGGTGTCCTAATACTATATTCATAACATATCATAGTTACCACCTCAAGGCTGAGAAATTAGCAAAGGGCTTTAAAAACATTTTTCACGGTAAAATGCCCACATTATAACATTAAGGTAATTAATGTCCACAAGAGTTTGCTGATGAATGAAAAATAAGATAAAAAGACAACTTGAGAATAAAGAGGATATTTATGTATAAAAGACAAAACCATTAGTTTCTTCAAACTAAATGGAACTTTTATGTTATGAGCAGCATCACATTATTTGGTTTAACATGAACATTTTTGTTGTGCTGAGTTTTAGTTGTTTCTGTGGTAAAAAGTACTGCATAGTGCACTTATATAAATCAATAAACAGTGAACTATTTAACTGCACAACTAATAAAGACAAGTTGCTGAAGCACTAAAATCACTATCACTAGTATAACATTATTATTATTATTATTATTATTATTATTATTATTATTATTATTATTATTATGACACATTCACATCATTTTAACTGTATATTTTGAAGAAATCAAATATATTTTAAACTTAGATAACTTAGATTGATATATAAAATAATACAATAACTTAAATTATATTCATATATATATATATATATATATATATATATATATATATATATATATATATATAGAGAGAGAGAGAGAGAGAGAGAGAGAGAGAGAGAGAGAGAGAGAGAGAGAGAATCAACCTGACAAATGTCAACTAAGCAGCCTGCAATGGCGTTTAAGGTCCAGCGGGTGTCAGTATAGAGTAGCACAGTGATTAAACAGTTTGGGGAATCTGCTGTAACGCTTCACCAGGTCTCATCTACCCATCCCTTATAAAAAAAAAAATACTACAGGCATACCAAGACATCAGCAATATAAATGAAAAAGCAGTGGCATTGGTCTTGACATTGACTTTTTTGCTCACTGGCCCCTGTTGCTATTAAAATGTCACCTGACACTTTAGATCTTTCAAATCGTGCAGTTATTTTTTCTTTAGTTGCAACCCAAAGAGAGACTGAGAGAGTTCTTTGTACCTCATGGGTTAGGGTTAGACTGCACAACTCTTTAAACTAGTGCGGGAGAGTTCATGACTATGTCTTTTAACTTTGTACAGTTTTTTTGTTGTATTTGCTTTTGTGTTTTAGTGACTTGTATGCTGTGCAATGTGAACGTCAGCATCTGACTCCTGTGTAATTTCCTTCAGGATCAATAAAGTTACTATCTATCAATCAATCCATCGAAAATAGAAGTCCACCATGCTTAGGCTTGTCAGCGACTGCTCTATGCAAACAGATACATAGTTCTGCCCAAAAATACATTGAGCTAAATTGAGTGGAATCCGGTTCTTGTCCAAGATAATCCTTTCGAAGTCCTTCCATTTATCACAGTACACTGGATTATCAAAGGAGGGCTGCACAAACTACCTCCTTTCCTAAACTGGATAACAAATATTAGTGCAGTTATGGCCAGGCCTGTAAAAAAAAACAAAAGATAAATAAAGGCAAACCATCAAATGTATGTACCTGACTGACAAACGGGGAAGTAAATAGTATACATTTCCAGAAATAAAGCGTAAGTGGCATGCCATGTTTTAAACTGTTAGAGCAGTGCTTCTCAACTATGACATTTTATCAATGAGTCATAGCTGCACCAGTTTTATACCACTGAGCATAGTCTAACTTATACTATTACCAAGCTATCTAAGGTTACCATAGGTTATTTGCAATGTATGTTGTGTAATGTGTATCCTGTCCTCATTTCAAACAGGATGAACTCTTTACAAGAAGGAGGGCTTTCACTCTGATCCTTGGTCAGCCAACAGCATCCACAGCACTCCAAATCCTGATGCAGGATGGTGGGGTTAAGTGTCATCATCCAGGGGCTGTAGAGAAAACAATTGATTCTAATTTATGATAGCAGTTATGGTTAAAGGAGCTATAAGTAAGCTATTGACTGTAAAATCAACCTAAATCACTTTCATTTGTCACCCGGGATGGAAGTAACATTTCCTATAAACAATCGGCCGTCTCCATCAAAAATGTCTTAGTCATGTTTTCCTCCTTTCACACCTAGAGCTACTATCTGGAACTTCTTTGTTCCTGGTTCCTCGGCCAATCTTATGAGATTTCCCAGGGTTCCCAAAAGCAAAGCGCAGCATTTGGTATTTTGTCTTGGCAAAAGAGCAGCAGCCTGCAACAACACTGTGCTGCAAACACCATCACTGACTGATGTAGGCGGTTGGTGCACGCTCTTTACATCACCAATATACATTTGATTACACATGTAATACACATGCTGACATTCCGGTCAAATACATTTGAATGTGTGGGTGACATACTTAGTCTTTCTAATCGGCCATAAATGTGGTGTAAAAATTAAAAGGTTTACTCAAAAGGTACCATGCTGCACTAACAGGGGGTGATGCTGAACATTTTAGGAACAATGGGTAACAGGTGAACGTTGCTGAGTGCTCTTCTTTTACACAGAGGGTGCGGGTGTTCCACCAACAAGTATAATGGTACATTACTTTAAGTTTGTTCTGAGAAATAATGGAAGATTACATAAAAACTAAAACTAAGATTTTTTTCTAAACTGGATTTTAGATGGAAACATATATTAGAGAGATTAAGGCCAACGGCGGAGCTGAAAGTCTGCTTCAGTGGGAGTGGAAGAAAGGTAATCCACTCTTTTTAACAGGAGAGGTATACCCAAAACACATTGTCTTGTAAAATTTGTATAGTTTGTTTTCATTGATTTTCTCTACACTGAAAAGACTTAAACATACATGCAACAAATCAAGGATGACCCTCCTCCTTAGCGACTATCTCCACTGAAGCAGCCAGATTTTTAGACATTAATGCAAACAAGAGGGATTTTTACAACAGAGTGATGGATATATTCATTGAGAAGGAAAGGCGCATGGATCTCCTCTACAAATAAAGTTAAGATCATATAGTATATGCAATACTCAATTTAAAAAAAAGGACAGATTAGCCCAAAAAATGAAAACTTTTAAAAGATTCCATTTGACCTTAAATATTCTTTTGTTTTTCTTGCTATTGTATTGTTGTGCAGAATTGATTAAAGGACAATCAAAAACTTTTAAAACAAAATTTTTCACTGGTCATTGTTCTGCTTAAATAATTAAAGCCGCGAGCGGCGTCGATCGGCCTTGCAGCCAAGCGCCTTCGTGCACCGCCGGCCGCCGGCCGCCAGCCACCGCAGAAGCATGCGACACATTTGCGTCGGATTGTTTAAATTTTTACCATCTTATTAAAACTCACCCGTCCACGTATGATGGCGATTTCCTTGATGTACATAACCAGATGTGAACTGGTTGTGAGCCTCTAGACCCTTGTAAGCTCTCATTTCCTCAAGAGTGTGCAGAGGGTTTTCACCGAACACCAGGTAATGCACTATGTCGCCGTGCTCTACATTTGGCCAATCATCTGGATTACGGCTAAACAAGGCACCGTGGAGGGCATAGGGGTCCATATGGTCGATCACGGAACATTTCCTCAGATATACGTCCTTATCTGGTCGCTCTAGTGTGCTGGCGTACTTATCCATTCGCGATACGATAATACGTGTACGACAACTAGAGATAAGGAAGTGTGCCACCCAATATGGCGGACCGGAAGTTGGCCAGTGACGTCAGTGAAAACCCCCTATTATGTATCTTCTTAAAGGCCGAGAACCCGATATTTGAGCCAGACACAGTGTTTGCATTTAAAATATTTATTTATATAATTAACAAGAGTCTGGAAAAAAAATTAATAAATAAACTGGGCACAAGCAAAGGTTCAGGCAAGCAACCTGGAGGTCATCCCAGATGGAGCAGGAACTCAGGCGGGCGACCCAGATGTAGACCTCAACGGAGCAGGAACCTGGTTTTGCACACTGACAATGCCTCAGTCCCCATGACCCCTGCACCCGTGCCTCACCTGGGCGTCTGGCATGACCTGGAGCTTGGCAGACGGGTACCTAATCAGCAGCTCTGTAAACTGGAACCCACACAGAAGCTTAAAGTACTTATTAACATGGTGGGGCCCTGAGTAGAGGTGGGCGATACCAGGAATTTTTTATCTATCCGATACCAAGGAAATACAGGGTCAGTATCGCCGATATGGATACCGATACCTTTTTATATTTAAGCTTGATGTATCATGAAACTGTTGGCGTTTTGGTGTTTTTGTGATTTATTTATTATTACAATTGAATAATAATAATAATGTTCTGTTCATAGTGTTTTTTCTAATCCACCTCTTATGATATTATATCTTTCAATCCTTATGTAATTTTGTTTATGTTGTGTGCACTTGCTTGTTGCTTTATCTAATGTTAGCTTATTTTAGCTAACACTTTTAATGGGATAAATGTACTGGATTCTGTCAAGGGCTCCAGTAACATATGACATATAATATCTACTTTAAAAGTTAATATGAACTGCTGCTGAAGTTGATTCAATTAAATTCAATTTTATTTTATTTATATAGAGCTAATCCATGATACATGTCATCTCAAGACACTTTCCAAAGTCAAATTTAATCAGATTATACAGATTGGTCAAAATGTTTCCTGTCTAAGGAAACCCAGTAGATTGCAGCATTCACTCCTCATGAAAGAGCGTAGAGCCACAGGGAGAGTCGTCTGCATTGTCCATGGCTTTGC
Organism: Fundulus heteroclitus; assembly: GCF_011125445.2. Classification (NCBI taxonomy): domain Eukaryota; kingdom Metazoa; phylum Chordata; class Actinopteri; order Cyprinodontiformes; family Fundulidae; genus Fundulus; species Fundulus heteroclitus. Next base: position 29,823,120 of record NC_046379.1, on the reverse strand, counting down.
AGCAATCCCTCATACTGAGCAAGCATGAAGATAACCTGACTCTAGCCATATGGATTTCGCTCCGCCTAGCTCCACTCACATCCATCTGGGACCTCTCCATAGGAATTGCCTTTTTTGAAGGCTGGGCCTTATCAAAAATCCTTGCATATGATTGGATAAGCCACTTGTCTCTCATCTTTATCGACGTGCTATTTCAACCACTCACACCGAAGCTAACCCGTGACGCTGATGAGAGCGACGTGTTTGCGCCTCTAGTGGCACGCGTTTTATTGAAGAAATAGCAGCATCAATGTTAATGCTTGCTTCCTCGATGCGAGCCGCCATTGCTATCAAAACAGTCTCACGTCACGGTCGCTTCTCCACTACGTCACATCTATGAAACTCCAGCCCTGCGTCCTGATTGGCTGGACAATAAAATTAGTTGGAGAAATCACTCTCTATGGGAGAGGTCCCAGATGGATGTGAGTGGAGCAAGGCGGAGCGATATCCATATGGTTAGAGTCAGGTTAGCATGAAGAGACAGTGGAAAGAAAAACTCCCCATTAACAGGAAGGAAAATCCTTCAGCAGAACCGGGCTCAGTATGAACGGTCATCTGCCTCGACCGACTGGGGGTTAGAGAAGACAGAGCAGAGACACAACAAGAGAGAGAAACAAGCGCAGAAGCACACATTGATCCAGTAATCTGTTCTACATTATATGGTTATAGCAGGTGATCTGTCTTCCCTGGATGATGTTTATTGTTAAAAAGATCCCCATTAGCTGTCACCAAAAGTGGGACGAGCTAGTCTTCCTGGGGTCCACAAGACAAAATAAAAATTACTTAACAATTAAACATTGTAGACATTATTATGGATGTCATCAGAAATCATTCAGAATAAGTTATTACACTCATATCTATTACATGAATTCTCACTTTCATACAGTAAATATGTTAATTCACTACTCAGAAATTTAAATGCATTATCAAGTAATAATTGAAACATACTTTACTATTCAGTTCACGTACATTAAGTGGCCAATTATTCCAATAGCTGATGTCACAGCTAACAGAACGTGTCGCCAGGCCAGGTGTACCTACTATGAAGGAAAAAAATTAAAGAACACAAAGGTAAAAGATGAAATAACAACAAGCAATGCAAATTGGAGAACAGTTGGACAACTCAGCAAAAGAGAAAAATAGACCCTGATGTCCTCCAGCAGCCTAAACCAATAGCAGCATAACTATAGAGGTAGCTCAGCGTAGGCTAAGCCACTCTAACTATAAGCTTTGTCAAAAAGGAAAGTTTTAAGCCTAGTCTTACAACTAAATAGGGTGTCTGCCTCACGGATCAAATCTGGGACCACTCTTCTCTACCTGGATATTCTCTGGAGGTCTCTGTCAAAGATGTCTGTCTGTGGCTCGAGGGTCTGTCAGGGCCAGGCAATAAGTGAAGTTTCATCTCCTCTCTCCGTTTCTGCAGCTCAACGTTTTCTGGCTCATGGTTTTTCATGTGCCTGTATAAATTTGTTGTGTTTCCAGTGCATTTAACGACCTACCTTTTTACAAAACATACAGCTTGCTGTTGTTTCATTTGCGGCATTAAAATATAGCCAAATGGTGCTTCTTTTCTTCTCTTTCATAGTTTTTCTGCTCCGGCAGTCTCTCTCTCTCCGAGACTGAGGAGCAGCAGCATGGTTGTTTGTGTGTGGAGTGGAGAGAGAGCTGAGTGAGCGGGCCAGGTTGAGCATGCCTGCTGATTGGCTGGCGCCACTGAGACACTTAACGGTGCAAGACGGTGACGGTAGGGAAGGAGCAGCAAAGTGCTGTGACACAGACAGGGTGACTTTGGTGAATCTGCTGCAGTCAGTGCGTGCGGGAGAGAATAAGAAGTATTGATCTTTTTAAACAAGTATTGTTCAATATCAATACCAGCATTGGTATCGACATTATAAATACTAGGATCAATCCGCCCACCTCTAGCCCTGAGAGCTAGGAGTCACGACGAGGACCTGGGTGCTGAGGCTGTAGAAAGAGCTCCCGATGGATCTCAGATTTTGCTGAGAAGAAAGATCTTCTCAGCAAAATCATTAACTTTAGGGATGCTTGATTTTATTAATTTGTTTATACCTCCGGGAGGCTAGGGGTTGCTGTAGCGATCTATCACTAAAATTGGTTACTTCTAAAGTTATACAAAACGCCTTTAAATCAAAATGAATATTTCGTATTAATGCTGTAATAATGCTCATAGAACTATGAAACGATGGTGGAGCGAAATGAAGCAAACATTAAGCTTGAACGAGCCGTAGTTTAATATCCGGAAACCGGATGGTACTGGAGCTAATAGCGTTTAGGCTAGCAGACTTTCGACGCTAACTTTAAAAAAAGTAACTGGTGGGCTACTTGTGGGCTTGTGTCCGGCCCCCTGTCCCGGTCCTGGTCCGTGTAGTCTCCCGGTGCGGGTTTCACCTGGGGGGTGGGGTTTGGGATGGCTCGTGCGGGCTGGCTGGCCAGGGTCCCCCATCTTATTAACGTATTTTTTTAATTTATTTATTTATTTATATATATTATTATTATTATTATTTTTATTTATTTATTTTTTTGGGGGGGGAGGGGGGGGTTAAATACAGTAGGCATGGGGGGTGGGCTGGGGGAGGTAGAGGTGTTGGTCCTGGTGGGTGGTTGGCTGGCGGGCCCTGCGGCCTCTCCCCGGCCCCCGGGCTATGGTGGTGCCGCTGGAGGGGCCCCTTTCTCCGGGTGGAGCTTTCGGGGAGCGGGGGTGCCTATTGGAGTCAGTAGGGGAGCTGGCTCCCTGGGTTGGCTCCCCAGTCCTTTGCTTCCCATCCCCGGACTCCTCCCTCTGCCTGCTCCATCACGCCGGCACACATGTAGGTCCTTGGGGAGAGGGCGTTACTGGAGGTTGCCACCTTTTGGTGACGTCCCTCTCCCCAATTTTATCATGCATTTTAGACACTTTCACTCCAAACATTTTCACAACGCACATTCATGTAGGCCACGATATGGGGGGGTGGGGGGAAGACGTTGTTGTGTCGTAGTGTCGTTGTTGTGTCTTCTCTAACCCCCAGTCGGTCGAGGCAGATGACCGTTCATACTGAGCCCGGTTCTGCTGAAGGATTTTCCTTCCTGTTAATGGGGAGTTTTTCTTTCCACTGTCTCTTCATGGGAAGACGTGCTTATGTTGTGTGAGCCTCGCCCCGGGCGGCTCCCTTCACCCCCTCTCACATTTAGACATTGAGGGTTCTCGGTAGTTGCTTGGAGGGGGGGCGCTGGCACCAGCTTACTTCCGGAGGGGGGGTGGGCTGTGCCGTGCACCCCCTTCGGTGCTCCCAGTTTTAAACACACCTGAGATCAACATGCAACAACACAACATCTGAGCGGGCGTAGGGAGGATCGGGGGTCTTTTGCACACCCCCAATCTCCGATCGCGGCACGGAGTCTGGGGCCTAGAGGAGGTGCGGGCCACTGGGTCCGGGGTCTTGGCGGGGGGCTGCTGCGGCTAGCCAGCGGCTTACCGGGTCTGGGGCTGATGCCTCTGCTCTCCCCAGGAAGGGATGGGGGGCAGGGGTGGCTAGGGTAAGGTCGGGGTGGGAGGGGGTTTATTAGGTATATAGTGGGTGAGGGGGGGCTCTGGTCGGATGGCCCGTACGGGTCGTGTCGGCCCCCCCTCTTTGGGGGGCCTGGTCCGGGGGGAGTCTGGTCCGGGGGCGGGGCCGGGGGTCGGGCCCAGGCAGTCGTATTGTTGAATTGTGGTGACCGCCCCCCCCCCCCCCCCCACCATTTGGGAGATTTGGATGTGAATGCTATGTGGAAATGTGTGTACAGCGTCCCTTTTTTTGTGTGTCTGTGTGTGGCGAGTGGGGCACAAGGGAGGGATGGTGTGAATGAGTTTTTTTTTTTTTTTTCCCAGGTTCGGGTTCGGTCCGCTCCCTCTCCCAAGATCATCTCAAGTCTCCGATAGGTGCGGAGCCCATCCCCCCACGTCCTGCCCTCCTCCGCTGCGTTGGCGGGCGCCTTGGCCCTCTGGCGCGTTGACGGTCCTCGGGTTTGGGGCGGGTTCCCGGGTGGGCGCCGGCCCATTCCCGGCGGTGACTTCGCGGGGCCTGGCCCCCCGGGGGGCAGCCGGGGCCCCTGCCGCAGGGGCGGGGTGCCCCTGGGGCCTCTGGCCCCCAGGGCCCATGGCCAGGACCACTTCAGCGCGGCCGGCTGCCGGCGGAGCCCACGGGCTCGTCCCCGCGGCTCTTGGGGGAGTCAGCATTGCGGTGGCTGGGGGATTTCCTCGGGGTCGTCTCTCCTCTTTCCTCGGGGGGGGGGTTTGCAGATTTCTTGTGAAGGCCCCTCTCGGGCGCACTGCTTTGGGGGCCCCTTTGGGAGTCCGGGGTTACGGGTCCCCTGACGCCTGCCTCTGTGCTCGGGGAAGGTGGGTCTTCGGTTCTCCACAATCACTATCAAGCTATTTCCTTCTGGATAATTTTCACCTAAACTAGTGCACTCTCACAAACTCCCACAGGTGCTGGGTCCCAGGTATTAAATGTTCACTTATATACAGAAAGGCTATAATTTATTTATTTACTTTCTTTTACTTTCTTTTTTAGGTATCACATTACACATGTCAGCTTAAATAATAATACATATGATTTAGCAATGGTATCAAGGTGTTACACGATTGTATCTGTTGCTTTATGTCTGTTGGTTGTGCTGTTCTTTTTGTGTCTCTTTCCAGGTGATGGAGCAGACAGAGGACGTTTTATCATTCTCTTCCTTTTATCTCTTCTTTCTCTTTTTTTTCTCTTCTTGTTTTTCTTTTACTCTCCTACTTTCCCATTGTAGTGTCCATATAATTTGAAATTCTCCCTGCAGGAATCACAATAAAGCTATTTACACGCACAAATCAAGCGGAGCATTATGGCGAAAGCTGTTTGCTCCACTTGTGAAAGTAAAATCTGTCGAGCTCTATTTGGCATTAAGATATCAATTTTTATTGCCACATTGCTAGACAGGACACTGGAAAAAAAAAAAAAACGGCTTATTTTAGTCGTAATGAGTGCACCGGACAACACAAACATCAATATCTCATCAGTGTATACAACTCTTATGGAGATAATGTTTGTTATAACCATAAAAACACACTCGAATTACATCGGTAATGGCATGGTAATGGCATGGTACCAGCATGCTAACGGGAGCTATGTCGCTCAGCCCTATGTGTTTAAAACACCATGTGGACGCATTATACAAGCTTTCCAAACAAACCATAAAGCTTTTCCTGTTTATTTCTCTGCCAAACCTGTTGGTTCCTAGTGTGTGTGCTGACAAACTGCCTGGGAGCTCCTTCCATTCAATCAGTGGTGAACCAGGTGGAACAAATCTTCCAAGCAATCTGGGCATGCCAGTACCTGGCTCTGTTGTTGTCTTTAGACAGTGGAAGGAGCATTAAGAGCACCACAAAATCAAATAAACTTTATCTTTGAAATCAAGGTGATTGTGCAAGATCATGTCCTCCACAAAACTGTGGAGGCTAGATTGGTTAAGCAGTGCTAATGTAATGATGCTCTGGAAAAACACAGACTCTTAACTCTTGTTGACTTTGATTGGACTTTTTTGCTGTGGTATTTGTAACTTCAATTGTTGTTTAGTTTTATCAAACCAGTGGGGTATAAAGGAAAAGTAAGAAAGCCAAATTAATTGTTTGACAAAGAATGTGTTTGAAATGGTTAAAAGTAATTTAAACATTGTAGAAATATTAATAAACCAAGTTCTTAATTCAGTTTAGTCTTTTAATTCAGAGTCTGAAATTATGGCTAAAAAATGTAAGATCTAGTAACTTGGCTAAAAAGTATGGAAACACAGGTTGGCTAAAATATAAAGAGATCTATTAATTAACCTAAATAGTAAACCAATTGAAAAAAAAGGCTATTTTGTATTTGGCTAAAGATACTTGGTTAAAAGAAAAGAAAGTATGCATTTTGAAAATTAAAATACCAACTGTTTTGTTTGGTAGAACATATCTAGCTGTATGGTTACAATGAAAGTAACGTGTTTATCCGGCTTAAATGCGAATGATTTTGTGCATTTAATTTGGCTGTCAACTCACATAATAACTTGTATTTGTCATCTCTCTTTTTAGGTTTTTCACCTGTTTACTGCCCACCAAAGAATGATTAATAAAAGACAAACAATTAATCCCATGGCTGTTTATTGAGTGAAATCCTGTTAAGATCTTCATGTGGAAGGATTGTCCCTTTCAAGAGGGGAATTGCACAAATATATATATATATATATATATATATATATATATATATATATATATATATATATATATATATATATATACAGACCTCTCAACTTTTATCAAAAGTAGAGTGAGATTATGCTAATTTGGGGGCGGGGCTTGTTTGGGGGCGGGGCTAGCCGGACCCTGGAAGAGCCGGTGGAGTCAACTCCATCTCATTTTTATCCCACCAGACAATGAAGTAGACATGTATTACTTTTGTTAAAAAGAGAAAGAGACGTATTAATACTTTATTGTTCAGTTAATGGATTAAGACATAAAAAATACACAATTGTTCAAATAATACTGAATAAAATTAAGTAGTTTTAAGTTATTGACCGAATTATTACACTGTTACACATTCATCTATGGGTTGTTTATCATTGTAAATCTATAACCTGATTGGTGAATCAGGCTGAGTTTCATCAAGCCTTTATGGTCAACAATTTCCCCTCAGCAGCAACACTAAAGCACACAGAGGTTCCCGCTGCGTCTTTACGCACGATCCAGCTGCTGATGTGTCCCTCTTTTCAGCTCAATGCACTTCTAGACTGTTACAGTTTATAACATTCTCATCACCTTTCACAGCGACAGGTTTCTCAGTCAGTCACCGCGCTGACCAGACAAATCTCTATTGCTCTCATCAGTGCGCTCTGGGCGGTGAGGTGGGCGGATTTTACCCCCGTGCGCTGCGTGCGACGGATAAACAGTGGGGAAAAGGCATAATTTCTGTAAAGGGAACAGGGGTACTGACAGATCTGAGATGAAGCCTCTGATGTTACAAGTTATTTAAAATTAACCTTAAAAGTGCGCACCTGAATTAAAGCGCGAGGCAGCAGCCCACCGAAGCGCCACTGAATCTATGTTGTTAAAAAAAAAGAGCATGAAATACAGCTAGTAACTCTCCTATTGACTAAAGATGGAGAGGCAAAAAAGATCTCAAGGGCTCTCGGGAGCACAAAATAGAAAACAGACGAGGGAGAAGGATAAAAATGTCATAGGAATGAAAAATAGCTTTTTAAAGTGGTTCAAAGACAGTAGGTAAGTTTATTCAGTGCATCAAGAGAAGGCTTGTAAATATTCAGTTTATGTGTAGTGATCAGTATTTACAATAGAATAAATCATAACTATTAAAGGAACCTGTCTGTGGGTATTTTGCTATTCAGGCAGTCATGTGTTTAACTAGATAATAAATCATAAAACAGAAACACTTTTTTACTTGGGTGAACTTCATTAGGATATAACACTACAGAGTTGTTGTCATGTATCTAATAAGTCTGATTAGATGCAGTGTCCAATCATTGACTGATGTCCAGCAACTATATAAATTAAAATAATGTGCTGTTCATATGTGGTTTGACTGCTGTATTTTTAACACATCCTACATGAACACAAAGTTCATGTAATTCAGCTGTGAGGATGTAGAGAAAGAAATGAAGGGAGAGAAAATCAAAACAGAAAGGAGTAGACAACAGGTTGGTCTAATATTGCAAGTATAGGAACAGCTATTTAATACAAAATGATTTATTTTTAATTATTATTAAATAATTAAGAAGTGGACTAGCAAGATGTCTAATTTATTTAAAGCTAATAAATAATGCTTGTTTGACCACATGACTAAGGGGAGAAGAACACAGGCAGTGGGTGAAGGAGAAATGAGATTGATGATGGCTTCTGGTATAGAGGAGACCAATGATGAGTAGGAATAATTAAACTAGTGAGGCCAGAAAGAAAAACATATTGATGCCTGGTATGGTTTGAATTTCTGCTGAAGACATTTTCACTGTGTTCTTTAGGGAAAATTAGTGCCGTCAGACATAGCAAGTCAGTCACTATAGATGATCATTTGGAACCGAGAGGTCCAGATAAGGATGGTGAGGGATAGGGTTGGACGATAATTCAATAACAATATATATCGATCGATAGACATACATCGATGATAGAAAATAAGGGTCCATAAAAAGTTCAATAGAATAACAGTTTTCCTTCCTTTTGCATTCTAGACATGTAGTAATCAAGTCGTTACATCCTCCCAACCATCACAACGCAGAGCCAGGAATCAAGCTCCGTCCCCTTCAAAGAGTTCAGAGAGCAGGCGTTATTTTTTCATTTATAAAAACTTGCAGTGTTGATAAAAAGATGGTTGAATAAATGTTTGAGTTTGAATTCAGTGTTTGTGTCTTCTGTATCTGAAAATAGGTTGCTAAGCAACAGCATAAAATGGCCAGGGCTGCACTTAAAATTTATGTTTTGAATTTGTTGATAATTATCGATATCGATCAATATGATTTCTATTTTATCGATTTGTTTTTTTCCTATATCGTCCGGCCCTAGTGAGGGAGATGAACAGAGAGGTGCAGAGGAGACAGCGGGAGCAGGTTCTGTTCTCCAAAAGTACAAACAAAGTATTTAGTTTTGCATGTAAGCTTTTTGGTGAAGCTAGAGTTGTTGACACAGTGGGCTATAATAACTGACAGTGTCTTTCAAAAACACTTAAGGGCCATAAAACCAGTGATTGTCACATAAACGTGTCTGCATACCCCTCTGAAAACAAGTTGTTGGGTGCAACAAGTTGGAGGAATTAAGGTAACAGGTGGGAGGAATAAAGATAAATGGGAGAGATACAGGTGTAGCTGCTCACTCATTAGTAGAGCGGAAGCTGACTTCAGCAATGACCAACAGATAAGACATGGTGTTGCTGAAAATGGGGAACATTTTGAAATTAAATTCTAATAATTGTAATCACCTTAATAAATAAATATTTATATTTTCTTAAAATTAAATTCATAAAAATGTTATCTGACAAAAACACTCAAAAAGCTGATTGTGCCCTGACCGGCAGTTTAAGAAAAAATGACACTCACAATATGGCGGCGACATCGACGCTCATGTGGCGTTTAAATATCTATTTTCCGTGGGTACTGAGTTGGCGCTTTGAGAAAAAAAATCACCAACGAGGAATATTTGTGACATTCAGAAGCTGATTATGGCATATAATATTCTTCGTCTACTAATAGACTTGTTAGTGACAGTAGACTTCTACTGTAAATTATTTGTCCATCACAAATGAACGCGACAAAAAGATTCCAAATTTCCAACAGCACTCGAACGCAGCGGAGAAAGTGTGTTCCCGTGAATCTTCCGCCTCTGTCTTTGTTTTGCTGCTGTGACAGAACATTCCACTATCTCCTGTACTCTGGTAGATATGCTTTGCAGGTCGTCGTCACAACTTTCTCAGCCTTCCTCATGGTTCGAAGTTCACCTCAGATAGCTGCCACAGCCAGCAGACGGCAGCCTGGGAGCTAACACCCACCGCTCCGAGGAAGTACAGAAGTCCGCGTTCGCTCCTGCAGCTCCGCGGAAAGAGCCTGCTCAACATGGAGAAAATTAAGGAACACCTTCGCTACCTCCAAGACCCCCACATTGTCGCTCGTTTTCAGCTCATCTGTGGGATACGGGGCACCTTTTCAGAACCCGCTCGTGCCGACAGTTTGACCCATGACCGCTGCAGGTTAGCGGAGCAGGCTCACTTTCACAACAACGGGGCTCTCCATCATTGCACAGCCGGGGAGACTGGAGACGAACGTCTGGCTGGTGTGGGCGTTCAGAGAAGGCTCACGGGTGCGACCGAGCCGAGAAAACCCAAGCGTGAGGTGGAAGATGCTTCCCCGAACGGAGCCACTCTGCCCGCGGACGGTGAAGGTCTCGCCGTGTCCGGGAGCACTCTTAAGCCCCTCCGCAGGAACTCTCTCACGGGCGAAGCGGGACAGGAGTTTGTCATCGAAAACCGCTTCTTGTTCTACTTGTTCACTTTCGGGACCGAGCTGGGCAACGAGTTGTTCTACATCAGCTTTTTCCCCTTCCTGATGTGGAACGTGGACGCGTTCGTGAGCAGACGGCTGATCATGGTGTGGGTCTGGGTCATGTACGTGGGGCAGTGCACGAAGGATCTGCTCGGCTGGCCCCGACCCGCTTCCCCACCTGTGGTCAAAGTGGAGATGTTTTACAACTCTGAGTACAGCATGCCGTCCACCCATGCCATGTCAGGGACAGCCATCCCCCTCTCCCTCTTCTTTATGACCCATGGCCGCTGGGAGGTAATCGCAAACACACACCAGACTGTAACACTGCTGAAAATGGGAACAGGAAGACGTGGTCAGGTTCCACTTCCTCCCTAGGCAACATTATTTACAAAGGAAATTGCATCAGCGTGTGACAGCAGCAGGGCCGGCCCAAGGTCCTTTGAGGCCTCAAGTGGCCTCAAAGGACATATGACATATGATGATATACAGGGTCTTGGTGTGCTAGAAATGTGTCCCCCAGCTCACTCGTGGGCGTCAAGTATGGGAAAAAATTTAATTCTGTCATTGTATTACGATAAGATAAGATAAGATAGGCTTTATTGATCTCACAATGGAGAAATTCACTTGCCACATCGGTTCATACAAGAAGGTGCAGAGTAGGAAAGGTACATTCAGTTATATACAGTGAATCTTCATATATACAATGTATCAAAAAGGATACAAAAAAATACAAAAGTAATAGGGATGGGCATATGCTGTCTTATTTACATGCAGAGCTTCTTCATGTCTAATATAAGGTCACTTTCCAATAAGATGGATGATCTGGAATACACTATATCCATACAGGACTGTTGTTAGGGTTTTCACAGAAACTTGGTTGAGCTCAACCATTCCACTGAAGAGTATCTAACTAGTGGACTGCACAGCCCATTGAGCTGTGCTCGCCAACTCCAGTAAGTGCAGATGAGGAGGACTGTGTGTTTACATGAATAACAACTGGTGCACAAATACTAACATCACAGCAGGGTTTCCTGCAGTGCTCTCTTGGCGAGGCGGCCGCCTTGCCAAACTCACGCTACCGCCTCGGCAACATTAAAAAAAAATATTAGCACGATATGCTGTTTATTTGACGGTAACAGGCGTTTTTTTTTTTGTTGTTGTTGTTACTTTCGCGCGTGCATATAGTGAATGGCAGGAAAAAACAAAGGCGCTCTGCTCCGGTCGTCCGCGCAAAGCTTGTCTTCTTCTCTGCTGAGAGGATTCACTGTGGTTATGATTACTGCCATCTACATAGAACTAAATGCTAACACTAGTACAGCTCTGGACTACTTGCTAACGGTTGTCAATAAACAACAAAAGATAGATGCAGATGGAATGTTTGTGGTGGCAAGAGAAATAACCACAGAAAAAAATGTGATTATTTACAGGGTCTTGGTGTGCTAGAAATGTGTCCCCCAGCTCACTCGTGGACGTCAAGTAGGGGAAAAAATTTAATTCTGTCATTGTTAAATTATGAGTTTTTTTGTTAGTACTAAACAGCTTCCAAATGCACTTTTACAACCGTAAACATTCAGGCATTTTATGGACATTTTAGTCCAAAAGAAATCTCAAAAACTCACCTGGGTAACTTCAGAGGTGCGGACCTGGCTCTGAATGGGTCATGTGACCTAGAGCGCTGCTTTACGGTAGTCTGAGCTTCTGTTACACACGAAAGTTTACCAGTTGTTATTCATATAAACACAAGCTGAAGTCTGTGCTTCCTAAATTTCATCAACATGTCAAATGTCCCATGAGAGGATGAAGCATACTTGACTATGGATGCATTAATATTAAAAATGAATTGAAAAGAATTGCTTTACCTCAGCTGAGGCGGTTGGATCACAGCTCCTTTGTTTTTTAACACCAATATACGAGCCTCTCCTCTACAGGGTCAGACCAAATGACAAGAATATTTGGCTGGGGCTTTATGTAGCATCTGAGCAGCTTCAGGATTGATTTAGCAGCGCAGACTTTAATGTGGCCTGGGATGATAACGTTGAAACCTACCATATTTTTTGGACTGTAAAGCGCACTTGAAACCCTTAGTTTCTCAAAAAATGATGGTGCACCTTATAATCCAGTGCACCTTTGATTACCGTTGTGCTTACTGACTGATTTTATGTGGTACAATGTGCTCAGAAACCTGTCAAAATGTGTAGGTACGACTTTGTTAGCAACAAAGCCGCTCCCCTCAATGGATATTAGGAGCATTACGTTACACTGTGTCACTACCTGATCGGACCCCTGTGCTGTCTACATAACTGCCTGACTGTAATGTCTAAACTAGAAGTGCATTCATGTAAGGCAGCCCTCACCCAGAGTACACACTAGCAACAATAAACCTATTAAGTTAATTCAATATAAAAATTACGTTTATTTTGGCTTTATGTTAGAAACAGGGCAGTGTAGTCCAACTACTCTCCCTCTCAGGAGAGTGCTGTGTACGTGGAGGGGCGGAGTGATATTACACACTTTGGAAGAATATTTAATGCACCTTATAATCCATTGCACCTTATGGTCCCAAAAATCCCAAAACATCTTCATGTGGAGTCAAGACTTCCTTGTGGACTGATCAGTCAGATTGGGACTCCATTACTCCGTCGCTAGGCACCGGAGCCCCTTCTCACTCTACACATGACTATTAAACATCTCACAACAGCAACAAAATGATAACATTTGCAGATGACACCACAGTGCCTCTAGAGAGGAGGTACAGAAAATCACTGACTGGTGTTCGAAAAACCACCTGACACCTAATGCCAAATAGACATAAGAACTCATCAATGACTTCAGGAAAAAGGAGCAGCGTCAGCCACTCCTCATTAATAATGACAGGGTGGAACAAGTCTCCAGTTTTAGATTCCTGGAACCACACACGTTCCAGGAATAGGGTTGCAACTATACTAAAATATCAGTAGCGACACTAAGAAAAATACCCAATTCCTTTTTCATTACCACGGCAAAAAATTTTAAAGACAGAGTTTTTTCTGGTTAGGAGCCAAAATATGATTGGATTACAATAGGGATGGTACAATTCAGGCCTAGTTTAGAGAATGTATATAATTTAAGCACCCCTGTATGATTTCTCTCTGGTAATTTTTGCAGTATATTTTCTTTAATGGTCAATTACACCAGTGGGGTAGGTGGCTACGAGTTCCTACCCTTTTCTGTTTTAATTGTCAGCTTCATTCTGGCTCCACGATAACCTGCTTTGTAATTAGCCTCCAATGGTGTGCTTTGTAGCTTCACTCTTCAGTAGCTGACTAGCTGATTAACATTTTCCTGAATAAAAACAGGCCTGTGCAGCGCTTACCTGCTCGGGCCTAGTTATCAAATGAAGCAATCTTCCAGGTATAGCAATAATCAATCATACAAAAGAAGAGATTATGCAATTCTAACTCAAAGACCACAGTTTAGGGGTTGGTGATGTGCCTGTCTGCTGATTATGCAGGTATGAATAGAGATGTTCACACCTATGCCCTACTTTTTTTTGTACCATTTAGCTAAGCATACGGTTGCAGCACGAGAAATATATATTTTTTATTTCTTGTGTTACATTAAAAACACTTAACAAAATAATCTTCCACAAATAATCTTCATGTTTGGGTATTAAAAATGGAAGGTTGAATGATAAGACAGCTTTAGTTTCAGTATGATGCATTGTAGTGTCCGATGAGTCCCATGTTCTGCAGCTCTCTTTCTGCAGCTAAATAATCCATCCATCCTCAGGAGAAAGTTTGCAGTTCAAGACTGTGTCCTAAGTGCCCAAAAGCACCCTGAGGCCAAAGCTTTTCGTCTTCCTGATCTTCAGTTAACTTCAGCTGGAAACTAGGAATGCTATCTGCAGACACTATTATTAACGCTGATTTCTCCTGATACAGAATCTGAAACGAGTCCAGCATCCTGGTAAAAATGTTCCCACAGTGGAGTGCTGTACAGCAGCGGTTAGGTTAGTGCGCAATGCTTTCATGTTAATGCGCCTCTGCTGCGAGGCCAAAGCTTTCTTCATCGTCTTCGGTTAACGCCAGCTGGACACTGAATGTTCGGCAAAGTTATCTAGTCGCTTCGTAAGCTTGTTCCGCTTCAGTGCTCCTGAAACAGAATATGAAACAAGTCCTGTGTCTGCGTCCTGGTCAACATGTAATCCACAGTGCAGCACTGAAGAAGCAGCAGTTGTGCTTTTGGGGATCTGTTCAGTTTGATCTTCACAAGTCACAGAAACTCAGTTTCTCTTTAAAACAGAGTTAAGTAGCTGCATAAGTAGCCATCTGCTCTCTTCAAGTACAGACCTTATTGGTCGACACGCATAACAAAAGCCTGTGCAGAGCCACACAAAGGTAGTATACTAATGAGATTATAGTCTGTATATACGGTTGGCATGCAGACAATTGTATTTACCCCTTTTTTAACTGTTAACTGTAATATTGTGTATAATAAAAGAAAATATGAGAAGTTTTCCATTCATTAAAATAAAAAAAATGTTGTCCTGGGCATCTGGATCACTGATGCGATGGCGACCGTCTCTTAGTGGCATTGCATTCAGAAACGAAAATAATGACTTTGACAGGCTGCCGCAGTTTAAATGATCCAGAAGCTACTCCGCTGTGTTTGTAGCTCCTGATGGGTCCTGATTATTTGTTTCCGCTGTGAATTTAAGGATGTTCACTTGAACAGAGAAGGTCTTTTCTCCTTCCCCTCATACTGTATCTTCTCCATAGTGAACTTGGAAACGTGCAACTTACAAATAAACTTACTTTCAACTATAATTATTTGTCCCACCCATTTTTTATTAGGCCCGGGTGAAATGCAATTTCCTTGAGTGAAGATGGGATCTCTTGGTTAAACTATATCTTCTCTTATCTCTACAGTACCCTTACCCACTGGGGTTCAGCTTGGCTCTCTGCTGGTGTCTGTTGGTGTGTTCCAGCCGAATCTACATGGGAATGCACTCAGTCCTGGTATGTCTCATAAATAGCGTCTCAATCGTGGTGCTAACATAGACACTTACAGCCCCAAGTACAACTGAAATAGAATTTTTACTTAAGTCATGTAACAACAAATGCTAACAATTATCGTCATCATTACCCATCATTATTAGTCTATGCATCATGACTGAACGGGCTTAGGAATTAGCAAAATGGTTATATAAATTTTCCAAAGTATGCATGGGCCGGTATTCTGATGGTATGATAACCTTTGGCAAAAATATCACAGTATTACAATTACAGCACCTACTGAGCTATTTTGAAATGTCTGCCTTTAAAAACGATCAGTCGTTTATTTTTAAGCAATATATAAAACATAAGTTATACAAAAGCAATAATAAATAAACATTTACTGAGAATTAACCAATGAAGATCAAACATTGCTTTTGAATTTTGTTTCCACAGAATCTTTAAAAAAAATAATCTAATGAAACAGGCCTGGCCAAAACTTATGGTACCCCTAGAAAAGATGGAAAATAATTTGATTATAGGGAGATGTTAACGCAGTGTCTTGTAATTAGCATCATAGACGTCTTCAAGCTTGCAAACAGTCTATCTAAATGGTTACCGTGTTGTTTGGTGACATACTGATTACCACCTTCAACATGGATCACAGGAAGCAAAGGAGAAAGTTGTCAGGAGATCAGAAGGAAAATTATAGGCAAGCATGTTAAAGGTAAGGGATATAATCAAGAATATTTATTCTCATAATGTATTACCGTGATGAGATTTTTTTTCAACAGAATATTTCCACACTTAAAAAATATATATATAAATAAAATTAAGGCAAGACAAGTTTATTTGTATAGCACATTTCAGTAACAGGACAATTCAAAGTGTTGTACATGAACAGAATACAAGAAAAGAAAACACTACAGAGGAAAGTATGTTGCAGTGGAATAGTAGCAGCAGGTTAAGATATAAGTTAGACTACAAACTCTAAACAAATAGGTTTTTAACCTTGATTTAAAGGATGGTTTCAGCACTTTTACAGTCTTCTGGGAGTTCCATGTAAGTGGCGCATACGAACTACAAGCTGCTTGTTCATGTTTGATTCTGGTTCTGGGTTGGTCAGTTGATTGCACCGACCAACACACTTCCTGAGAAGCTTAAAGCGTGCAGCCATCTTCTTTCTCTCGTAACCTTTCTCTTATTTATTCATGTTTCTGTCACGTAAATTTATACATGGTTATACTTTGAAGGCTGCCTGCCTTTCTTCCTTCTTACTACTTGATTGAATGAAAATCAGTTTAAAATCTAGATCTGCCAGTTTGTAATGTTTTTCAGCCTAACTTGATTCAATATTAATTTAATTACATTTGGGATCTTTTTCTGATCCATTCATGGGGTCTATCTAGCAACAAATATTTTTTTCCCAAGAATTAAGCAGCTATCATGTTTTCAATGACTGACTCAGGAAGGTGGATTTTTGTTACCTGACTCCGCCAGATGGATTTGCTCCGCATATCCATCTGGAAACCTTCCGTTGAAGTAATTTTGGGAAGGGGCGAAAATACTGGTTAGCTGATTGGCCTATGTTGGTGATAGACGGGCCAAATAAACCAATCAGATCAACGAAGCATATGACGTACTAACAGCGACGACGAAAACACAACCACAAGCTCTTGCCGAAACCAGTCGGGAGAGAAGCAAAAACATCTTTTCCTCTGAGAAAAGCCTCCAGAGCAGTGTTTTGCTCTTCTTTCAGTGAAGAAATACTCTGTAATTCCGATAAAACTTGCTCGATAGCCACGCTAACGCTAGTTTCATCGGCTGAAGCCGCCATGTTCTTTAGACTGAACTGTCGATCTTCTCGTTGCGTCACACCTCAACCCGCCTCAAAGCCAACGCTGATTGGACGTTCGTTTGGTGAACGGCTCCAAATTTTCTTTAACGGAAAGTTGCCAGACTGATCTGCAAGTGAAACCTTGAAAGCTCGCGAGTTTAGGATGGTCTCACGAGGCTAGGATTTTTGTTCCCAACAGACAGACTTTTGGTGATTTGCGACAATAACAGCAAATTATATTTTTGTAGGACATCTGAAAATGACCACAGACCTGGTTACTTGTTGAGAATGTGCTGTAATGAGCTTTAATGTTTATATTAATCGAGTTTAAACAGATGTGATCATTCTCATATTTGTATTAGGCAAACGTTCTAAGGGCACCGCAGGAAATAAACAAATGTGTCCTTTTTTAGATGTAACACAACAGAAAAAGGATGCATTAATCCCGTTGGATTCCACGCTACCGACACAAGCAATACAAATTCTGTTGGGGATAATTACTCGGTCAATTAAGCGTTTCTCTTTAATGCACCCCCATGTTCCTCCATCAGAACATAATCCACCGACATCTTCACGGCCAGTAGACACTAGTGCAGCGATCCTTAAAAAGTGGGATAGTTTACAAAACGCAGAAATATTTACTAAGATAGGTGAAGGTATGTCCTGACTTCATAGTCGAGTGCACTTATTGGCTACATTTCTTGTGATAAACTCCTACACATCCCACAGCAGGCACACACCGCACACCTGTCAATCCATGGCACAGTGGGGCGTGACGCCGCAGGTGCTTGCGAGTCGCAGCTGGCTTCGAGCAGCTCGATGTGAAGACTTCTTCCCACAGAGCAGTTTCTGCACGTATCTGTCCACGGACTGATGTCTGCTTTATTATGTGGGAGCCTAGAGACAGAAATAGCTCAGGATCCGATCTGCCGCTATTTAGAAATGCTAATAATGTTTATAAAATGAACCGTGAACATGTACAGACGTAAATGGTAAATGACTATAGGGACATGTTAAACAGTGTGTCTTCTAATGAGCGTTAGACGTATAGTGATTTACAACATGCCGTGACCTTCTTGGGTCACGCCTTGTTGAATGGTTGAATGTTGAGTGTCAGGTTAGTGTGTTCGGTCTTCCTGCACCTCTTGTAGTCCACTATGACCTCCTTGTTCTTGCTGGTGTCCAGGATCAAGTTGTTCCTGGTGGACCACTGTGTGAGATTGTTGACCTTCTCTCTGTAGTGGGTCTCAGGATTGTTGGAGATGAGACCCACCACAGTGGTGTCATCCACAAAGTTCACAACCATAGTCGTGGGTGAAGAGGGTGAAGGGAACAGGCCTGAGACACAACCCTGCGTTCCAACACATTCCTGTGTTGAGGATCAGTGGAGCAGATGTGCGTTTCCCTATCCTCACCACCTGGGGCTTGTTTTGCTGATCCAGGAGCAAAGTGGTGGAGATAGTCTCAAGCTGTGGAGCTTCAGAGCCAGCATGTCTGGAAGCACAGTGTTGAATGCTGAGCTGAAGTCCATGAAGAGCATCCTAACTAGGGCTGGACGATAATTCAATAACAATATATATTGATCGATAGACGTATATCGATGATAGAAAAAAAAGGGTCAATAAAAAGTTCAATAGAACAGTTTTCCTTTTTGCATTCTAACCTGTCGTGTAGTTTAATATTAGTCATTACATCCTCCTACCAACCAATCACAAACTCAGACCCAGGAACGTGCCGTCACCAAGCTCCGCCCCCTTCAAAGAGTTCAGAGAACAAGCGTTCTTTTTTTCTTTTTTAAAAACTTGCAGTTTGGCAAAAAGTTGGTTGAATAAAGGGTTTAGATTTAATTCAGTGTTTGTGTTCTTTATCTAAAAATAGGTAGCATAAAATGGGCAGGCCTGCACTTAAACTATATGTTTTGAATTTTTTGATAATTATTGATGTCGATCAATATGATTTCTATTTTATCAATATGCTTTTTTTCTATATGGTCCAGCCCTAATCCTAAGGTAGATGTTGGGATGCTGCAGGTGAGTCAGAGCCATGTGAAGCGCTAATGAGACAGCAACCTCCGTGGAGCGATCCTCTCAGTAGACGAACTGCAGGCTGTCCAGGCCAGCAGGTATGGCGTCCTTGATGTATTTCAGGAGGAACCTCTCGAAGCACCTCATGATGGCAGGGGTCAGAGCAACGAAGATAGTTGTTGAGGCAGGTGGTGGTTGGTTTCTTGGGAACAGGACCTGCAGCCTTGTTGGTGATGACCTTCTTCAAGGAGGAGGTCACTTGGTGCAGCTGCAGGATGAGGGGCTGATGCTGTATCTCTGGCTGAGGAAGATGTTCAGAACTTCTGCTGCTTTGAGAGTCAAAGCATGCAAAGAAGCTTTTTAAGGTATCAAGGAGAGCTGGGTCGTTGCTGAGCTGGTTGCTGTGATCATTGTCTGTGATTGTCTGGATGCCTCTCCTCATGTCACATGATGTAGTGGTCCTCAATAGACCAGTTCACGCGTGACGTCAGCACTACATCCGGGTCCCGCTGGTAGGCAAAAAACAGAGCTGTTCTCGTCTACTACATGACAAAACGGGTGATTTAGAGTGTACTTTTAGTTAGTTTATTTTTGGAATCTAAACAATGCCTACGACTTGTTGTGCTCCCGGTTGCACAGAGAGGCATTCCAAAATCGTCGGATGTACGTTTCTTTCGTTTACCGAAGAAAAAAGAAAGAAGAAAGAAATGGATAATTTCAATGAAAAGGATGCAGGCAGACACTCCCAATGGACTGGGGGAGCCACCATAACACGACAGAATTTGCAGTCTACACTTCCTCTCCGGTAAATACAACTTATTTCTGCTCTAGTCATTGTTCTACTTAAATAGCGGCGGAGGGGAGGTGGCGATCGCTAGACGGGACCGAGAGAAGCGGAGTCGATGCGCTGCAGCAGCCGCTGCCTGGAGCAGCAGACAACGGCTGCTCCATTACGCCCCCGTTCACGCTCGCTAGTACGTCTGTGTTTACGCTGCAACATCGCCGACACCCACAGACTCGCTCCGTCCCTTCAGGCTTTTGCTGTGTGGATCTGGCAATCTGATACCATCAACCATCAACTGACTCTTAAATCGATCTTGTGATACGTTATCTAAAGAAGAAAAATACGCGGAGAACTCGTCAGTTTCTCTGTTTGCGTCCGCCATTGTGTTCGCCTTTTGCCTACCAGTCCGGCGTGCATGCGCGAAAAACCCGCATCAAAACAATAACAATGAACTGGTCTATGGATGCATTTTTCAGCTCACTCCTAGCCCTTCTGTAGGCCAGTCTGTCTCTTGATCTGAATGCTGCATCCCGGGCATTCAGCAGGGACCATCCTGTACTGCCTACCCCTGGTTTCTGACTAGGAAACATTCAGGTTTTCTTTGTGCGTAGGAAACAGAAGTGAATGTAGGACAGGACAGATTATGTATAATTCTCCATATCAGCACCCTCTTTAAACACCCACCAGTCTATATGTTTGAAGCAGTCTTGTTAAGGTGAGCAGACCTCTTCAGACCAAACCTGAACAGCTCTGACAATGGGTCTGGTTCTGTAGATCAGAGCTGCTGCAGCCTTATATGTTCCTGGAATGTTGCACTAGACCTGATCCAATATACTATTGTCTCTGGGTGGAAACTTAATGTATTTGTCGAACTTTGGGAGCACACCTTTTAATTCAACATGATTAAAATCTCCAGCGCTGATCGCAGCTGCCTCTGGATTAGTGTTAATTTTATTTGTGATAAAATGGTATAGCTCTTCCAAGGCTAGCTTCCCTTGGCTGGCTTTCGGTTGTATATATGCTGCTGTGATAATAACAGAGCTAAACTCTAACTAGATTAAATGGTCTGCAGATATTCCACATCAGGGCAACAAAAGGTAAGAAATTGCCTTTGCAGCTTTGGTTGTATATTGCTAAGCAGCCACCTTTTCTTCTCTTTACTGCTACAGTCCAGTCCACTCTATACAGCAGCCTCATGTTCCTGTGATGACAGTTGCACTTATTAATCAGAAGTTTAAGGTCCACATGACTGTAGTAAACCTCCCTGGATGTGACTGCAGGAGAAAAATGAATGACAGATTTAAGTGAAAGATAATACGAAAGGTAACCAAAGAGCCCAGAACAAACTCCAAATAAATGAAAATTGACCTCCGAGATCAAGGTCCATTACCAGTCAAAGTTTAGACTCACCTTCTTATTCAGTGGTTTGTGTTTATTTTTATTACTACCTCTGGGAACTCCAAGATATTTGGAAAACCATTTCAGGTGACTAACCTCATGAAGCTCATCAAGAAAAGGCCAAGAGTGACCAATGCAGTAATCAAAGGAAACGGGGGGTATTTAAAATATACAAAATGTTTTGCGTTATTTCATTTTTTTTTTTTATACATAATTCTATCTAATTTTGACTCATACTTTTGATGTCTTCTCTATGTATTTGCAATGTAGAAAGCCATAAAAATAAGCAAAAGCCACTGAATGGCAGAGGTGAGCTCATCCATTATTTACATGTTGTAGGGCACAGGTGTCAAACTCAAGGCCCGCGGGCCAAATCCGGCCCGTCAAGGTAAATAATCCGGCCCTCAAGAGCCAAAAATAATAAAGTAGAGGCATATATCCTTTGAAAGTGTATAAAATGGCTAAATCTGTGCCTCCTGTAAGTGTAACTCACCCCAATATCAACGTTTTTTGCAGATAAACTGTATAAACGGCCTAAGGTTGCTACTTTTATGTTACTGTGCATTTTTTATACTTCTATGTGAACTGGAATGAAATTATGAAATGAAAAGTATCGTCTACACACGTGCAACCGGCCCTTGTAATGACTTCATGACGCCAAAGTGGCCCTATATAGAAATGAGTTTGACACCCCTGTTGTAGGGTGTTTTTCCGAGCCGTCTTTAAACGCACCACTAGCGAACTGATGATCTGGCTACTTGTCCTTTAGATATCAGAGGCTCATTGTGTCAATTCAACCAGAGGTTGGGAGCTAAAAGTTAAGATTTTGTTAGTTTAAAGAACTAAAGTTGGTTCCCCGGTGCTGTACTGAGGTGGTTTGTGATTATGTGGTTCCTTAGGTACTAAGGAGAGGGGCAATTGAAAGCGAGAGGATGATAAATCACTCAATAGACCTCTGGAAAAAATATGTCCCCCTCAATTCTGAGATGATGGTTTACGCCTTTGGTCAGATCACACCGTCCTTCGCTGTTTGAGCCAAAGTGGAGAGATACCACTGTTGAAAGCAAATCATAAAAAAGACTGGAATATGCTACAATGCATAATATAAAGCCACAAAGCTTCTGGGAGGATATTGTTTGGACGAGACAAAACTGGAGCTTGTGGGTAAGGAAAATCAACTCCATGTGTACAGACTCAAAAATAAAGTATACCTAGAAAAGAACACTGTCCCTACTGTGATCATGGAGGACGCTTGGTTCTGTTCTGGGGCTGCTTTGCTGCGTCTGGGACAGGATGTCTGAAGACTATCAAGACCTTCCGGAGAGAAATGTGCCGCCTAGTGTCAAAATGCTTGGTCTTAGTCATAGGTCATATGTCTTCCAACAAGATAACGACGCAAAACACAGCTACCCAAGAACGGCTGTAGAAATATATTCTGAAGTGGCCTCCCATAAGCCTTGGTCTAAATCCTGTTGAACAATTATAGAAGGAGCTGAAACACTTTCTGGAGAAGGCAGCCTTTAAACCTGAGCAGTTAGACCACGAGGATTTGGCCTAAACACCTGTTGACAGGTGCAGAGGTGTCTTTGGCAGTTACAGAAATTGTTTGACAGCAGTAACTAGCTCAAAAGGCTGAACAACAAAATACTAAGTTACCCTGTTTCATTAGTTTGCATTTTAAAATGATTCTGTTGCACCACAATTCAAAAGCAATGTCTGATTTTCATTGGTTATTTTTAAGTACATTTTTATTTATTACTATTACTTTTTGTCACTTTCAAGTTACGTTCAGTGACCATTGTGGGATTTTCTTTCATTAATAGAGCAACAGTTTTTTTTATCCATGTTTGTAAAGCACACTCACACCATTTTGATTTGTGCATTCTGTCATCTACATTGTAAATAACTTTCTATTCAAGAATAAGCTGTACATTTGTATCCCATAATTCTCCAGTTTCTTCTGCGCAATGGGTTCATTTTGAAAAAACATGTTTAAAGTCAGTACTCTGACAACAGTCTTTTATGTATACTTCCTAGCCGGAGTGGCCAAAAAGAAATTTCACCAGGGTAACATGCATTGACAATAAAGAATGTTTGAATAGAGTAAATAACGTTTTTGATCATTTTATTGTTAATGGAGTTTATGTCAGTTAATTTCCAATTGAACTAATATTGGTACTTATCAGATTATTGAATGTTTTTTTTCTGTCTCAAGAACCAGAAATCTCTTTGGCAAACTTAGGACCAACATCTACAGTGTAATAGTTCAAATCCTTCACAGTTGGTCTGATGTAAGATTAAATGTTTTTTGAGAAACTGAATTGTGGGTTTTCATTAGCTTTAAACTAGAATCATCTAAATTTAATAGAAATAAACACCTAAAATATATCACTCTGTGTGGAATGAATAGATTTGAGTTTTACTTTTAGTTTGAGATATGTCCTTAAGTTTTTTTTACTTTTCTATTACCTTTACGTTTTTAACATCAGTCTTGGGTTTAACTTCCCTCAGCTACTCTGGGGCAGTCTTTGTATCTGTGACATGCTTAAACCTGTACGTTTCTACGTCAGTCTTACCGACGGATCATTTCATGAGTACTTGAGAAAGTGTAGAAGAGAAACCTTCCTGTAAAAACTTGCTTGCCACCTCCTCTCTAATTAGCATTCATACGTAGTCTAGTGTGTGCGTGTGTTTGGTTCAGATTCCTACAGCACTACAGTGTTATGGTTGCCAAGAAATAAATTCAGTTCCTACGTACACTCTTATAAACCAGCTGCAGCTGTGATTTTAACTCTGTAATGCCATCAGCCAAATAAGTGGTGCTGTGTTACATCTCTTACTGAAGATAGGACAGATCAGAATTAATGCTAAGGAAAAAAAGGTGTAAATGTTTAGTTGAACTACAAAAAGACAGGATTTAAAGACAGTTACTGTGTATGCAATAATTCATCTGAGAATCTGTCAAAGTACGTGTATGTAGTCTTTAAAGGTGCATAGCCACGTTATTTGACATTTTTTCTATTTATGTCAGTAACTTACTGGTTACATACAAAGCTTTTATGAAAGATTATCACGTCCTGCTGCCGTATTGGTTATGATTTTGCCATTTTACGCATGGTTTGTGCTCAGTTTGTTAGTAAATGAAGCCCTTTGTGTTTATTTATAACAACAACGACACTGACCATGTACAGTAGGGGATAAAAAAGGAAGCATCTAACTGCAGTAGGGGATAAAAAAAGAAGCATCTAACTGCTATTGGCATTTCCCAGCGAACTGTGGAAACAAGATTCTTTACTGTCACCGCATGTTACTGGTGAAATTCTTTTCAGTACATACTCCGGCTTAGAGTACACACAAGAGACAATGAACATGTGTACAGCTTTTTATTCCTTCACATTAGAGCTTGCAAAAGATAGAAAGATGAAGGATAAGAAGTTTGTGTCAGAATCCGAGGGCTTTGATATCAGTCCCTTCACAAGCGATAGAGCCATGTTACATAGATTATTCCATCCTTCATGAATCACAAGTCATGAGGTAAAAGGTGCTTTTGTGCAATGATTTTTAGACCTCTGCTGAGGAACCGTGGCAATAACATTAAAGTAATTTTAACATACTGTTGGACCACAGTCTCACATCAGGGGGCGATCGCCCTCACAGCTCTTGAAAATAAGCTGTTTCTAAGTTTATTTGTTTTGGTTTTAATGCTTCTAAAGCGTTTAACTGATGGGAGATGGGCAAACTCTTTGCCCATCTCCCAGCTGTGCAGCTCCCATACATACAGTTACGCTGAGACATAAAATACTCTCTATGGTAGCTCTGTAGAAGTTCTTTAGCAGCTTGGTGGAAAGTCCAGATCTTTTCAGTTTCCTGTGGAAGAAGAGCTGTTGTTTGGCCTTCTTCACCAGGTGGGAGGTGTTCACAGTCCAGGAGAAGTCGGAGGAGATGTGAATGCCCAGGAACCAAATGCTGTCCACACGCTCCTCTACCTCCCCCTGTTTGCAGAGAGGAGCGTGTTCAGTCCTCCTGGACCTCCTGAAATCTATTATTACCTCCTTGGTCTTACTGGTGTTCAGAATCAGATTGTTCCTGGAGCACCACTGTGTGAGATTGCTGACCTTATCCCTGTGGTAGGACTCATCATTGTTGGAGATGAGACCCACCACAGCGTTGTCGTCCACAAACTTGACCTCTGTGTTTGTGGGGTGGACAGCAGAACAGTCCTGGGTGAAAAGGGTGAAGAGAGCTCGGCTGAAGACGCAACCCTGAGGTGTTCCTGTGTTGAGGATCAGTGGAGTAGATGTGTGTTTCCCTATCCTCACCGCCTGGGGTCTGTTGGTGAGGAAGTCACTGATCCAGTAGCAGAGAGATGTGGATAATCCCAGGTTGTGGAGCTTCAGAGCCAGCATGTCTTGGAACACCGTGTTGAATGCTGAGCTGAATTCCATGAATACCATCCTAACATAGGAGTTGGAATGCTGCAAACGATTCAAGGCCGTGTGAAGTGCTAACGAGACAGCATCCTCTGTACAGCGATTCTCCCTGTAGGCAACTGCAGGCTGCCCAGGCCAGCAGGGATGGCGTCCTTGATGTACTTTAGGAGGATCCTCTTGAAGCACTTCATGATGGCAGGGGTCAGAGCAACAGGATGATAATCATTGAGGCAGGTGATGGTGGGTTTTTTAGGGACAGGCACAATAACGGATGATTTCAGGCAGGCAGGAACCATGGAGGGCTGCAGGGAGAGGTTGAAGATGTCCAGAAAGACCCCTGATGGTTGGTCAGCACATGATTTAAATGTGCGACCTAGCACCATGTCTGGACCTGCAGCCTTGTTGGTGTTAATTCTCTTCAAGGAGGAGGTCCCTTGGTGCAGCTGCAGGACGAGAGGCTGATGCTGCACCTCTGACTGAGGAGCTGTTTAAGGTGTCAGGGAGCGCCAGGTCATTGGGCAGCGCTCGGCTCCTTAGTGTCTCATTCTCCAAGGCAGCGGAGGCTCTGAGGGTCAGCTCCAACAGGACTACCCTTAAGGTAAATGATGAGCCAGCCTTCATCTTGGTCCAGAAAATCCTCCGTCTGCTTTCGTTTTTTGCTATTGCAATCCCCTCTGATAACAATAATAATTATAATAATGATAGTTGTTTAAAGTATGTTAATAATATATTATTTTGTATAGTAATTGTTCATGTATGTCTGTCATGTACAATAATTGTTTTCACATCAACAGTTTCCTAGCATACCCTCTAGGTGTCACCAGAGAGGTCAATAAGTAAAGAAATGAGTGGAGGCCAGTCTTTAGTGTGGAAAATGCCACACACAACAACAAAATATGTAAAATCTCACTTAAAAACAGGCAGTTTATGATTATTGAACATTTTGCTATTGTGAACGACTGAATACAGATTTCAGTTTTAGTTATTGTGTGAGGAGATAAATCAGGCTTTTCCTGAACAATAAGTGTTTACCCAGTGTCCTTAGTTTTTAACCAACTGGTTGTTGGTTAAAAACATATAATAAGGCATAAAAGAGAAAAAAATTGCTACATGTTCTTTGATAGAAGTAATAGTTTTTTATTCCAACAGAGAATGAAGGAATTACAAGTATACCTTTGTTAATATATCAAAGCATATGTCTAGGGTTGATCTGATTTTAATTAGTCATAAAATGTGCTAAGTAGTATTTTTTTTTTTTTTTTTTTTTTTTTTTTTTTTTATGGGCGAGTTCTTAGTCGTGACGCATTTCATGATTTGGGAAAAATCAGTCGGATTTTTCAATATTTGAACTGCCAATCAAGAAAGAAGTTGTCCTATCTGAGTCTATTTTCTCTGCTTCTAGAACAAAGATGCTGTGGATTTACATGTTCTGTTTATGTGTTTGTTTCCTGCAGGACGTCATCGCTGGCATCCTGTACAGCATCCTCATCCTCCTCTTCTTCCTTCCTGCCTTGGACACAATCGACAGCTTCAACCTGACCTGCCGCTACGCTCCACTAGTCATTATTTCTGTTCCCCTGGCCCTCGCCATCTTCTCATTCACCCTGGACAGCTGGAGCACTTCACGAGGTGACACTGCTCAAATCCTCGGTGTGGGTGCTGGTGTGGCCCTGGCCTCGCACGTAAACCAGCTCTTGGGCCTCATGCCAGACCTAACGGCAGATCAGCTTCCGCTCACTGTGCCTGCCTTGAGCGTCGGCATGGTATCTGCCGCTATGCTGCGCCTTGTCCTGGGGGTGATGGTTCTGGTGGCAATACGGACACTGATGAAAGCCATTACCATCCCACTGGTGTGCTGGGTGGTCAGGGTGCCCAGCTATGATGTGAGGAAGGCCCGGCAGTATGCTGAGGTAGAACTCCCCTACCGCTACATTGTTTACGGGATGGTTGGCTTCAGTGTGCTCTTCGTGGTTCCACTGCTCTTCACCTACATGAATTGATGTGACTTCAGTGCACGGTCAGTCTCCAGTCAAGAAATGGAGAAGTAACATCTCAATACTGTTTTTGCATCTCCATGTCAACCAGCTGTTTTCTCTTCCAGAGGCTGTTAGGACCAAGACCAATTGAGATGAATTAAAGCCTCAACACTGATCTGGTTCCTCACTTCCTTGACATTTTCACGTCTTTTGTCCAATTGACTTAATTAAGCTTGGAGAAGACTAATAAATCATGAGCAGCTTGCTGGTTCTATAGGATCCCTGTGTGCATCCTGAGTGCATCCCGAGTGCTGAGAAGTGGCACTGTGTTATCGGTTTGACCTGTGGAAAGATAAGTCCATCTATTCTGGGGGTTTTCTAAGCAAAATATTCACAACGTTGCCTGTTTAAAGGTATAGATCAACACTTTTAAAGTAAGGTTCTGTTGAAAGGTTATAAGCAGTTAATATCTTACCTACAGTAGACATCCACTGACCAATACATCAGATTTCATCATTGAGGCTACATGCAGGCCTTATTTAGACATAAACCAAAGTTATGTTTTTACATAATGGATTATTAGATTATGCCTGTACATAATCTAGTGCTTTACACGAGTCGCATTCCCCCAGCAGCACTCAGACATTAACACACCGACACGTGGATTAGTGGGCTACTCCAAGTTAAGTGCCATTTCCTAGGGGGCAGGTGGGTGGAGCTGGAGTTAAGTGCAAGACAACTGCTCTTTCTGTCAGCCCACAGTACCTCGTGGAATGACATGTTGGAATTGTAAGCGTAATTTCCAACAAGCACTATCACAGGAAAGCATCTGGCAACATAAAAAATACTGGATTAATAACCTACATTTGTTGCATTTTATGAGCTGTGCCGTTGTGTAGTTCAGCTGGTTGAGATGATATCCTTGTATTTAAGGAATAGCAGGTCTGATCCTGGTGCATGATGTTCTTTTTTTTGTTAAGATCATTGTGCAGCATATGTCTGCTATTAAAGCCTAAAAAACAATTATTTGTTGTTTAAAAAAACATTCACTTAATATACCCCAGTTGTCGCCTGTTTGAGCATATTTTCAACCTTGAAAATTTATTTTGGTAACTTTCATTTAGAATAAATCCATTTATTAGTGCTAGAGGCTTAGGCTAATGGATAGCCTTAAAGGTATATAGCCACGTTATAAGCTTATAAAAAAAGAAGACCAAAAACTGTTTGATCATGACAAAATAAGGTTATATTCACCAGTCGTTCATCCTTATAGTGTATTGATAGTCCCTTTTGAGTGTAAATATAGCCCCACAACGTGCGCGTCTATAAGCAGACGTGGCATAAACTACCCGCAGTACCGCAGAATTATCAGAACTATCATATGGCGACAAATAAATCAAAATTAAATAATGCTTGACCGAGCCTGATCCACTGAAATGCCTTGCCGTAAAACAGCAGCCCGACATCATTGAAGACCAACTGTTTTTTATTAAATAAACCGATCTACAGGAACTGTGAGAGTCTCATATCAAAACATTACGCATTTCCTGTTTATAAACGGAAACGAGGATGCATCAAGATAAGAATGAATTGATCTATTTATAATGCTGTTTGTACTTAAGACTGTAGAGGCTAAGAAGCGCATTGCTATTACAATTATCACAGTATAAATCAGAGCATTTACTCACGTCAATCAACTATGCGGTCACATCTGAGCCTCTGCAGGTTTAGCGCCCGCTTCATTGAACACCAACGTTCATCTTGGACCATTCTTCATTGTTTCCATTACTTCGCTGGGAGATGCAAATAGCCACTAGCTGCTTCCTTGTATGCAACCAGAGTGAGTTACTGACGTATGAATTAAAAAAAAAGAGTCAAATAACGTGGCTATACACCTTAAGGGCCAAGACCAATTTCAAAATACTTGCTTTTGGGGCGATATGACACCAATAATATTCCTTTGAGACAATTTCTGAGAACAGATCATGTAAAGTTCTAGAAAGATAAGGGAGTGCAAAAGTCAATAAAATGACCACTTATAATATTGTTGCTTTAAACACTATTTTACCTTTGTATCAGACAGTTAATCTGCTTTACATGTTTCACACAAGATCTTTTCCTTCATTTCCTAAGTTACTGTACATGATGTCAGCTTTGGTTTAAATAATTGTTCAGTGCAAACATGGTAGACCTAAACATTTAGAAAATGATGTTGGCAGAAATTGTTACGTTGCTTTAGCCTTGGTCCCACTTCTGGGACAACCTACTCTGGATTTACACTAAACGAAGACACCAGTCAAACTACGATAGGAAAGACATTAGGTGGATATGCCCTATTAACAGAACCTGACATTAAAAACACTGAACTGTCCCTGACTCTATAAGGCTGAATTAGGCCTGGAAATTATTTTTATAAACATGTTGAAATTTACATTTTTTTTATTTTTTTATTAAAAAAGGGCATTTTTAGAAAACTTCCCCATGAATTTCAAATGAAATAACATCTTATGCCATGGTAAAAAGGAGCAGAGATTCAAAACAAGACCAGGGAAAAGCAGTTGGTGGGTAATCCACCGTATGTTCATATGTCGTTCTTTGTTCCAAAGAGTTTAAATGAACCTTTTCAAGCTCCTTTGCCTTTACTCTCTGACTGAAAGAACTTTCATAGTTGTGTAAGACCTAATACTGTTTAGTGCTTATAGGCTTGTCTAATGATGATGATATTATCCTACTGAAACTGATATCTTTAAGGTTTCCTTTAATTGCACATGTACAGGGAAATCCAATGTACAAACTACTAAAGGGCTTTTCATGCTGTTTTTGACTTTTCAGAAAACGGTTTCCCAGTTTTCCACTCTAAGATAGACTGCAGCTTTTCCTCTAAAGTTAGGTGTGAAATGTTGTTCCTGATCAATTCACCCCTTCGCCAAGTTTTCCCCCAGTTTCATACCTGTAACCGTTTTGTCCCTTCCTTCTATCACTGTGTGCCTGTAAACAAATACTTTTGTGCCTAAGCAAATTTTTATGGATATCCATTTATTTGGCTTGGTTGTTAAAGATTTTTAGTAATTATCTAGCAAATCATTATAAAAATGTTTTGTAAGGAATTTATATTGCACCATAAATTGTTGATAAAAATGTAATCTGGTGCAGATTCACCTCAACTACGACTGACCTTCTTGTCAGTGAATGAAACGTGACAAATATATTATAGGGAAGTGAAAAGCAATCAGATCTAATTTTAGTTGTGTGGATAGGTGGGTAAAGTTGGAAACATAGCCAGCCAGACTTTTAAACTGGAGAGCAGCGTTAAGCACACCACAGTTCGTTTCCTCGGGTAGCCCACTTTGTGTGGGCAGGTGTGAAAATGAACCAAACAAACTGGTCCACCTAACAACACGGGTCTTGAGTCACTTGAAAGTGAACCCTGGTGAGATTTGCTTGCAGCGAGAAAGAAGACAGATTATCCAGTGACGACTAATTCTGTGCGGCATCATTCTTTTACAAAAAGCAAACCGCAGAGAGCCTGCTACGTCATCTGTGGCAAGCAGTTTTAACATTTAATAGCCAGAGCAGCTCTTTAAACCAAAATATCCATAATTCAATTCTTCTTAATAACAAAGACATTTCAGTGATGTCACATTTTTCATCCCTGTGTGCTGGGTACAGAGCTGCAGCTATGCATTTATTTTAACAACATCTTACATTGTGGCAATCCTAATTTATATAAACAATTTAACTAAAAGGCATCAAAAATACCAGTGACATAGTATTTCCATTCCCATTCGTTCCATGATTATGATCATTGATCAAACCAAAACAACTCTGAGCGACTTCCTGCTAATAGATCATGTTTATGTGGGTCATATAATACAATTTTCTTACTGTAGGTCAGAGAAAACCAGGTATGAAATGGCCAAAACTGTAAGCGTATGAAATGGCGAAGGGATGAAATGAGCAGCACCTATGGAAAGCACACACTGTAAAGTTCAGAAGGTATCGTCATTTTCATTTTAGGAATTTTGGTGATAGGACTTTCTCTTTGGCATTTTCTGTTTGTGTGAACCTTCCTATCATGTTTAGATTATTTTTGATAAAATGCATATCCTGTTTGTGTTGAAGATTGATTCTCCTATATTTAAGAATGTAATAGGAAGACAGAAGATGAAGAAGGCTAAAGAATCTTGAATTTAAGTCACATTTCAAACATGAAGAGGGACGTTTGTAGAAAAACATAATAGTGTTGTTTGGACTGCAACCCAAAGGTGTGAGCCTCTTAACATGGAGATACACCCTATGGTTATACATCTTTTTAGGAACATTCAGAGCTTTTTCAGTACACCTGAAACTGTTAGAAAATGTATTTAGTGTTATTATTATTCAGATCATCTGGAGCATTGTGACTGGAACAAAAAAGCCTGTAATACACTTTTGACCTTCAGTTTTTTTTTTTTTTTGTTTGTTTGTTTTTTAGAATTTTTTTGTTTTTTGTTTTTAGGTTGTTGTTTTTTTTTGTTTATTACTATGAATGAGAGGAAACAAACTGGTTTCGCCTGAATTAGGTGTGGGTCAGTTACTAGTGTCGATGTATAGCAAACCACCATCACAGGAAGGCTGGAAGGTGCGACACCTTAGGAAAACATTCTACTATTGCCTTTCTACTCATACAATACTGTAATGAACGCAGTCAGATTACCAGCTAGGTTTTTTTTAATAATTGCATATTGACCAGTGCTAAAGAATCAATTTGACTCAGATATCGCAGCAATGACCCAAGAATAACATTACTTTATCTCCCTCTACACCATCCTGTCTGAACTAGTGAAGATTCACTCGCCTCTGCATGCTGGATGCTTGAAACAGA
Organism: Fundulus heteroclitus; assembly: GCF_011125445.2. Lineage (NCBI taxonomy): Eukaryota > Metazoa > Chordata > Actinopteri > Cyprinodontiformes > Fundulidae > Fundulus > Fundulus heteroclitus. The sequence goes on along the minus strand of NC_046379.1, from coordinate 29,790,763 downwards.
TAATAATAATAATAATAATGATAGTTTGTCCTATTTTCTTATTAGTTTGGCCAATAATTAATTGATGTGCTGTGAGCTTCACCAACATCTTTATGATTACCAGCTTTGAAGTTCTTACTGGACTTTCACACACATGACTCTTAAAAGCACCTGTAGAAATGATAAATTAAAAATCTGTTCCTAAAGACAGGGAACCTTGTGTAAGTAATGGTGTGTAAAGCAGAACCTCCCTCCATCACTCTAAATGCCTGTAAGTCACTGTAATGGACTTGGAATACGTCACATTAGCTCAGTTTGATATAAACTCCTCTCAAATTGAATGATGAAAGATGTCAGAATGTACAGAATTGCATCCAGTAGCAGAACTGCATCGAGCAAATCAGAGAGAGATGACACCAAGTTACAGGTGTTCATCCTGTTATTACGGTCAGGCACTAAGAAAGTGGAGAGGAGCACGAGACAGCAATAGAAGTGCCCATAGCTTGGCAAAAGAGGACAAAAATCAATATAGTAGGAGTCACCCTGCAACTCTTTCCCAGGAAATATCAGAACTTATATTTGTCGAAGGTCATCTTTGGTTGGGGACAACTGAATTAGTTCATCAGTCACACTGAACGACCACAGAGCACCAATTCAAGCGTACAACCTGAGTTTTCCTCTTATTTCATCTTTTAGGAAGTTTTTCTAAAACTGGGCAATCACACAGCGTGAACCTGACTTTGTTAGGTTAACACTTCAAAAAGAAGCACATTTACCAAAAGCAACTGGCTGCAGACTGGCTGCCCGAATAGTTAGCCACCTGTTTTCAGCTTGTGTTTTTCTACAGAGCAGAACAGGGAAACTGTAGAACATTCTGGACAATAAGGATGTAAAACCACAGCAAAATATAATATACTAAACTGTGTGTATTAAGATCAAAAGAATAACTCAGATGGACAATATAACCTTTTACCAATGTTATTTTAACAGCAATAGGAATAATTGTTGGGGTTGTGTGGATTACAAGCAGTAAATATTAAATTATAAAGTGATTGTACATAATGTCCTTTCATAACTGGTGCAGCAATTGACCACTTAAGTGTTAATTATGTGTTTCATTGTTCCAGGGGGTCACACATATATTTATGGGTCTGTAACATTTCAGAATGTATTGATCGCTACTTTTGTCTGTTTGTAATAAATTATATTTTTAAATGAAATTAGTTAGGATGGCCGAGAGCCTAAAACCACTGTTTGTTTGTTTTTCAAAAGCCTGGAGTGTACTGAGCAGACTGTGCTAAAAACAGAAATATACAGAAAGCTTTTAATCATGAACATTTTCCCACTCTGTTTTAAAATCTTATTAGAATATTTGATCTTTTTTGCTGTGCATTGTTCTTTTTTTTTCAAATCAATAAAACATTCCTGTTATTGAATGGTATTTTGGATGTTTTATATAAATTTTTGACTCATCTAGATTAACATGTCATGGGTTAAATTGTTAATAACAAATTAGAAAAATAAGAATATGCTTTTCCTTTCATCATATTTTCCAGTTTCTAGGTGGGTAATGTAATGTGAACCAAGCAAATGATTATTAAAAAAGAAAAAGCACAGGTGAGTGTAAAAAATATTTGTAGCTAATTCTTTAAACCACTCGCCGTATGTTGTTTCTGAGCATGAGTAAAACTCCAGAGCTCTGATTGATTCTGGTGCACCAATCTGAAGTAATATCCAGATAAATGGGCGGAGCAAAGAGTTCCCAGCAGGAGGGTCGCTGTATCTGTGTTCTCTGTGTTTAAACGTCCCATGCACACTATGTTTTACAGACAGATTGAGGGAAGTGCATAATTAGTTTCAAATTACTCAACTCAAATGCCTTATAGCATAGAAACCTAAACAGTTTTTAACATTTTGATATCAGATTATCTTATTCTATAACAGCTTACTTGAAAAATTAAACAGCTGAAGCCACAAAGTATCCTCAGGTTGATATAGGGCAGGGCCCCCTTTCTCAACTTTAAGCCAAGCAGCGGGCCCCTGCTCCTGGCGGTCAAGCTCACTACATCCTGGCAAATGTAAGAATAATGTGAGTAATTACTAACCAGCCTGATGGATCTAAATTGTGACTCAATCTTGTGAAATCAGTTTTTAACTTGATGGGTAGATCCCAGAAGATTACTGGCTGAGGCTGTGAATGTTTCTTTTTTCTGTTTTTCTTGATGTGGCGGGTAAGGGGGGGGGGGTGTTACAGCGTTCAAGAGTGCTGTGCCAACAAGCAAAAATAACTTATGAAGTAAAATAACTCTGAGCTCTCCCTAGTGGATCAGTTGGTGTAACTGCAATCAAGGCAAGGCAAGGCAAATTTATTTGTATAGAACAATTCAATACAGAGACAATGCAAAGTGCTTTACATGATTAAAATATAGGACAATAAAACAGAATAAAACCAAGTAGGAATAAAATGTAGAAACAAAATAGAACATTAAAAACAGTTGTACTAAAAAAGTTTAACTAATGATGTTTCATTAATATAGTTTAACTAGAACAGTCAAAGGCAGTCTTAAACAAATGTGTCTTTGATCTTGATTTAAAGGAACTCAGGCTTTCCGCACTTTTACAGTTTTCTGGAAGTTTGTTCCAGAAAAGTGGAGCGTAGGAACTAAATGCTGCTTCTCCGTGAAGACAGCTGAATGGCAGACATGTAGAGCTTCCTTGCTGCATAAAGAAATCGAACGCAGGTGAATGTTAAACAGGTTTTTTTTATATAAAATACACCATAAACTGCAGTTTAAAGGAGAACCCTGACAGATCAGCTTAGTCCCTGCAAGTCGCACTGGACAGCCAAAAGAGCTGCATGCGGCTCGCAAGCCATGCATTCACCACTGCCGGCCTATGCCATGTTTGGACTATAACTTTTAGTTGAGCCATCCTCTACTTGCCCCTAAAAGCAATGAGGGGCTCAGTGTTTGCTGGTGGGTTAGACTGAAAATAAAACATTAAATAACAGAGTACAGCAAGCTGGACACATCCACATCTCTCCCCAGAGCAGCCTCTGGCGAACAGAAGTGTTTCTGTTAATAGCGAAAAGAATGACATGAACTACCTCCCAAAGAAACTCAACTGATAATCCATTAGAAAATAATTTACATAATAGCAGCTTTTTCCCCTTTTTTAAAAAAGCTAATCAAAAACATGTTTTATGAACAATATAAATAACAGTCTATTGAGTGCTGGTCAACTTTTTCTTTCTTTTCTTTTTTTTTTCATCTCTGGTTGATTTGCCAGTTCATGACTGTCGGTACAGCTTGTAGCTTGCTGCTTTAACAGCTGATGATTTATTAAAATCCTAGTCTTCTGTCAGAAAATGAGGTCGTGTGACTTCAGTAAAGAATACGTACCAGCAGGAGGTCACTAAGAGGTATTTTAATTCTACCAAGGTATATCTTCATAAGAGTCATCTTGTTTCTACTGGTTCAGAACCACAATCGATGGGGAAAGGATGTCAGCAGAAGAAAACAGTTAATGCACGATTAAGTCACTCATTTGAGTAATTTATGATTCTTCTCATAATTCATCTGAAATTACAAGCTAGCAAGGTTATAGCGCTAATGTGCAATGGCAAAAGTGTATAACTTTGTTTACAGCATGAGAGTGAACAGAGTGAACTATAGCGATGCTCTTTGTATTGTCTACACCCCCACTGTGACTGACTTATTAGTAATGCCATGATCAACAAGAAAATCTTGAATACAAGTGACTTGAATGTTCTTCTTTCATAGGGTGGCTGAGCTCCCTCTAACAGGTATGGAGAGGAGCTCCTTTACCCGGCGGGAGTTTGGACTAGCAGAGATGTGGCCACTGGGAAAGAGCCAGTTCAGGTGGTTCAGACATCTTACAAGGTTGCCTCCTGAATGCCTCCCTTGGAGGTTTTTTGGTCACGTCCCACTGAGAGCAGACTCTGAATGGACTATATATCATTTAGACCCCCCCCCCCCCACCACACACACATACACACACACACACACACACACACACAGATAAAGCCACCAAAGGAGCTAATAGCTACTGCCATTAACTTTTACTTTTCATTAAAATAAAGTACTGCTGGATCCGTGCTTTTGTGCTCTTTTAGTTTTGCAGAGCTCAAGGACTCGATGCTGATGAGGAAATTCAGCTATCTGATTTGTGTTAATTCTTACAGATGACTTCTTTCAAATCCCCTTAACTTGCCTCTCAGATAATTCTTTTATGTTTCTCAACAAATGCTGACAAGATGAGATCCACACCAAGGCGCACCGCGAAATAATCCTACACGGTGAATCTGCAGTCAGTAAGGAACTGGTCACCACAGTGATGTTGCCCAGGACTCAGAAAGCCAGAGTCTCTTACAAGATTAATGTCACTGATTTGGCCGCCGTAGCCTTTCAAAGGGTAATATAGCACAGCTAAACTAACTAAGCTGTTGGAAGTAATAAAGAGATCTGCTGCAATGGGCTTCTGTGTGCCCCTGCATGTGCCATCTGTAGGCCTGGTTTCTCAAAGGAAACCTCAAAGCAATCCAGGATCTCAGTGAACTTGTAATAGTTTGTCCTGTTGTTGTTTTGAAGATGTTCTCCCTCTCCAGCCACCTTGGCAGAAATTCTGGCTCAGTTCCTATTATCTTCTTGTTGGACGGGTCAGCAAAAGTCTTGCCAGCTGTATTTTCAAACTTTGGGCTGTGTTTCAACTTAACTGGTGTGAGAAAAAACAGGTCAGTGTAGAATGTGATTTTTCCTTTGAAGTTGCAGATTTGAAGTTTTTCAGCTGAAAGAGCACAATATATGGCTGATGAAGAGTATAAAGGTCTATACCTGTGTAATTGGATTGCATCTCATCTCCATTTCTAATGGGACTGGGGTGCCAGGTGTCTGTGCTGTCTCCAATCCCACCAACCAAGCACTGTTTTTCTGCGTGATTGGGTTGAAGTTTCTTCTTCTAACATTTGTCCTAGTTTGCTGGTTTGGATGAATGAACAGGAACTCAAGGATATCTTTCTCTGACTCCATCCCCCGATCCCTAACACTGCCTAATCTGAAATTGAAGAAACAAGTAAACCATTTAAATATAAACTGGTAATTAGGGGTGTGACATGTTTCTGTTTTCTAATGTCCCTGGACTGCATTGAAGCATCTCCAGTACAAAATCTAAAATACGTAGATTGATCATAAATTAACTGGATAATTCTACAATGACAATAGTGTTTAACATATATATTTAAAAAAATTGCTAAATATTTTCTTTTGAAGACCTAAAATAAGCAATGAGAATGCTTTTTGACATTTTTTTATTTACACAAGCATAAAGGAGACAGTATATGGGCTGGGAAATTGTGAAATATTCTACACTCACGCATGCTTGCTCGGTAATGAGGGATTGCTGCGAAGACAATGGCACAATGCCAGCGACTGTTCTCTGTTGCTCCATGCTCATTCAAGAGGAGTGAATGCTGCAAATCAACGACTCGATGCAATCTGCTGGATTTCCTTAGATAGAAAACTTTTTTATCCATCTGTCTGTGTGGACTGATAGAATTGACTTTGTAAAGTGCCTTTAGATTACATGTTAGGAATTGGTGCTCTATGAATAATTTGAATTGGATCATTTCAAAACTGTAGGATTTGTGAAACCAAACATTTACAGTACTCTGTTTGTGAAAACAAAACTAAAGGAATGAACATGATTCAGAGTTTTCCAAAATATACTGCAAAAATCATCTTGTCTTGTGAAAAGTAATTCCCTTTACCTAAAGATTACTGGGAAGCATGAGGAGAAATACCCATGGAACTGAAGACTGTGTTGTACAACAATAGTTTTGTTTGGGTAGGAATAATAATAATAATAAGTATTAAGAGTAATTATTAACGATGTTAGTAGTTTTAATAAAGAAAATTACCAATGTGGGGGCAATTCCCAAAAGTTATCAGTCTCTGTCAATTATTGTTTTATGAATACTTTCCTGATATGTACAATAAACACAAACAACTTCTTTCCAAATACAATGATTTTTAACAAAATACTTCAACTTCTAGTTAAATTACTTTAGTCAACAATCTCTTTAACTAAGCTGGCAACCATCAAATAAATTCCTAAGTCAACATCTGTGAGCACAAGAAGAAGTTATCTTGGGATACCGTATTATTATTCACAAATCTTGGAGGTTTTACACCTGCCATCAACCAGAATCTAGACTTCAAGCACATCACGTCAAGTGCTTTGGCCGTACAGAGTACAGACTGGAAACAGGATCATTAGACAGGATGATGTACTGAACGTCATCAAGTGTTACAGGCCAACACCTGTGAGATGGTCAACACCTGTAACTCACGATTATTTTTTCTGATTATTGTTATACAGAAATAACAATTCTGCACTCTTCTGGGTTTGAGTCCAACCCTGGGTCTTTCTGCATGGAGTTTGCATGTTCTCCCTCTGCATGCGTGGGTTCTCTCTGGGTACTCCGGCTTCCTCCCACAGACCAAAAACATGACTGTTAGGTTAATAGGCTTCTCTTTTTTTTTTTTTTTTTTAATAGACTTCTCTAAATTGTCTTTAGGTGTGAGTGTGTGTGTGAATGGTTGTTTGTCTCTCTGTGTTGCGCTGCGACAGACTGGCGACCTGTCCAGGGTGTACCCCGCCTCTCGCCCAGTGAACGCTGGAGATAGACACCAGGAACCCCCGCGACCCCATGAGAGATAAAGCGAGTAAGAAAATGGATGGATGGATGGAAGGAGAAATAATAATCTGACAGGCCCAGAAAATTATCTTAAACCCCTCTCACATCCTTCACGCAGAGTAGCAGTTTCTTCCCTCAGGCCGGTGCCTGGGAGTTCCTGCATGATGAATAAATCATAAAAAAACTCATTTGTCCCGCTCTCCATCAAAGCCCTAAACAGCATAAAACACACAAAATGTGATTTTGAGGTAAAGGTTGTGGGCTATAGGACTTTAAACTTTATTTCCATGTTTTTACTGTACTTATTTATTGTTTTATTGATTGTACAATTCAATTTGGATAATGTATCATATGTAGGGAGAAATGGCTGTCAGTATGAATGTTACGTGATTTTAAGGGTATCTTTTCAAGGAATCGCCTGTGCTTACAAGCCAATAGCTATATGACAATAAAAATGATCTATCTATCTATCTATCTATCTATCTATCTATCTATCTATCTATCTATCTATCTATCTATCTATCTATCTATCTATCTATCTATCTATCTATCTATCTATCTATCTCTATTCTCATTTGTCTTTTTGTTTTTTTTGGGGGTTTTTTTGTCTTCAGTTTATATTTAGTACTTCTTGCTTTCTTGTGTAACTCATACATGGGTGAGATAAAAAAATTAAATAAAACCTAAATATAATCTAAGCTTTATAGTTGAGGTAGGCAGAATAAATACATTTATACGAAATGAATCTATTGTAAAGAGGCTGACTTGGTAGCAGTGAACGTGTCCAGTTTAACATTTATACTACACATTGTATCCTGTAAATAAGGCAAACGTCTATGGTGTTCCAGTGCGGATAGAAATCGAAACATTCCTGAGGCGGCGTGAGGTGAGACACGGTCATCATTTGACACGCCGCCGTGACGTCGCCACCACCAGACGTCCGTTCCACGACGTCACCGCTACGTCGCCGCCCCTTTCATGTTTGCTGCCTAGCAAAAACCCCCCAATATTTCAGACGCTGAAGCGGCGACGTGAGGGTCGACTGCGCCCTGTCCTGTGATTGCTAAGCATTGAATCAGCAGCTTCCACACGCCGTGCTGCACCCCTCCTTCGAGCTGCATCACGCAACGTTCCTCGCGCTTCCAACCCAACCCACCGAGACAACTACCACCAGGATTACAAAATCTTTTGGGGGTAACCCTGATATGTTAATCAAAAATATTGTTTAATTGCAAAAGTGCTCTGAAGTTTTTGGAGATAAAAACGTACCAGAACATAAATATTAAGGTGACGGTTCAACTTCTGCATCAGAGGCCCCCTTTAACGTCATGAGACAGATGAAAAAGGTTTTCGCTCTTTTTACTATTTTGGGGGTTTACATATTCAAAAGAAAAAAAATGTCTTCTCAAGTACAGAGTTGGTAATAAATGGCAGAACATCCTTAAAAGCAGTTAGCGTTGTGTCTAAAATAGAAGCATTGGATTTCGAAGCCTTGATTGGTGACAACAATTCAGTCAGCGGTTAAAGAACAATAAATAAAATGGAATCAGTTGCAGAGCTACGTTACCAATAATGCTTTTAGTTGTGAAATGTTGAGTCTTTGCTCTGTCTAAGTTTTGTTGCCAAGTCAACAAAGTCACTCAAGTGTTGAAGGACTTTCATGTCCAGCAACATTATTGAGCTTAGTCAACCTGGGAACAGTGCTAAAAAAAAAGAAAAATATTTAGATCTTGTCCTGAATAAAGTGATTAAGAAGTGTTTTTTTTTCAGGCTAGGTGAGAGTCTTCTGATTTGTTGCTATGCAATCTCCTTTTTTTTTTCTCAGTGTTCATGTCACGGTATGCTATTGTACACTGAATCAAGGAGCATGTGTTTTCCTGGCAATCTATTTTTCCCCATGTCTTTCATAATGAGACTGATGGTTTGTCATACGACTGTTCAACTGGATATAAGAGGAAGTGAACTCAGGTTCAATTAATTTCTTAAATAAAAGTGGATTGTGAGAGCAACTGTGACATTAATTCTGGATTCAAAATATTGCTATTAATTATAATTTCAAATATAATTACAAAGTGGTTGGAGAGTAAATGAATATGGGGAAACCATAAGCTTTTTCACCTCAATGCTGTAGGTTCTCAGAAGAGTAGCTACTGTCAGGAGAATTCACTGTAGTATTGTTGGAGTCAGGACTGTAGGTGAAACTAAAACTGGATCATAAGAAGAAGAAGAGGAACCAACGGGACTGTTCAGGAGTTGTCTTTTTTGGCAGCTTGTGATTATACATTTTCATGGTCAGTCCAGACAGTTCATGACAGAATACTCAGCTTTCTCTAGCCAAAGACGCCGCTCATCAAAGGTGAACTTAATGGCCCGACCAAAGCTCGCCATCCACAACCTCATAACTCCTCCCCGAAAGGGGAGAGGTGACAAGAGAAAAGGCCTCAGTGATGTTAGCACCATCAGACAATTGCTGATTGAGCCTGGGAAAAGGTGGATTATTGGAAGGACTCCAGTAAAAATGTCTTATTGTAAAGGTAAGTGTTGTGAGAAAAATGGCGGACTGACTATAGTTGTGTATGAATCGTTAAAACTGGCAAAACCATGGAAACAACTTTCTTGCGGTTAGTATGGTCTTTTACTTTTTCAGGATCTGCCATCGCTTGTCTACACTCACAGGGAAAGGTAACTGACAGAATATGGGACTTTTCCTTCACTGCCTTAACAGAGCCGGTTTTCCAGGAGAGACTGGAGAACAAGGGCAGACATGTTTTTGGCATTCTTGGACAAGGAGTGTGGGATAAAGATACAAGACAAAAATGTTTTGGTAATCGAGGAAGATTATTTTAACTTTTTTTAATAAAGTAGTTTAATAAAGAACGTGTCAGTGTGTTTTCCTTCAATCTTGCTATTATATTGTGAGGTGTCCCATTTTTTCTGGTTGCACTGGATTTCATTTAGGGAAAACATAGTTAAAAGGTCTGCATACATAGATGCACGCCACACTTTTAAGAGTTTTGATTTTAAAAATGCTGAAAGCCAATGACTTTACAGTGACGCCCGGTTGTACTGCTATGTCACGTACATTCATCGAAAACACTTCTCGTTTGTAAAGTGACTAAATCTAAAAGTTCAGGAGATATTAATAAGCACTTTTCCAGGACATATGAGCGAACTGACGCGGAGTCGTTGCAACGATCACTCGCACACTTCCACACTCTCTGCTCTCCGCCCCGGTCTTTTTTCGTGTCCCTTCTCCGCCACCTAACCAGCGGGATTCAAAGCCATTTTCCCTCTCCCTTTACTGGCAAGCGCGCTCAGCCAATCATAAGCTCCGACGCTTGGCACCGCGTCCAATCGTCGTCGTCCGCGGACCTACACCCGCCTAGCAAGTTTATGTGCATTTATGTAATGTGCCATGGTCTCGACCCAGCAGTGTTGACAATAGGCTGAGAAGAAACAGCCCTGAATCACCAACGAGCAACGGAAAACACGACAAATTCAGGGTGTTGTTTGAGACGTAGAGTCTAACGGACAACAGGAATGTTATAGCATCGAGACGCGTTTTGCTCTTAACTGGAGTTTAAGGATTTTCCATTTGGATGGAAAACTGCTTGTGGGTTTGGCTGTTTTAGGCCGAGATTTTGCTGCTGGGGAGAGGCTGTTCGCACCGAGCTGGAGGCAGCCGCACAGTTAGCCTGACAGTTACCCCGACACAGGACTATTCTCCGCCGCAGTCTCCGCTGCACGCTGTGGAGGCTCAGGGTGAATTACGACGACGGAAGAGCTTCCAGCCAGTCGCGCTCAGGTCGGGACTCTGGTCAGGACTCGGAACGGTGTGTGTGTCTTCCAGCCCGGTCACTGTCAGTGTGTGAGCTGTAGCTAACATTTGCATCATTAGCGCTGTCCCTATATTTACATCCGGGATGATGGGTGATCGCCCGAGCCCGCCCAGGTAATGTTATCGCACCATCACACATTTAAATATAGGTTTGCTATAGTTCCTGTTTTGAGCCTGCTTCTTGTGTTTAGCTTCTTTTGTAGGCTGCACACAAAGCTAGCTGCCTCTGGTAGCTTTGAAACTACGGCTACACGTTCAACTTAGGCTAGCTCCCGGTAGCCGCCGTGCTAATGGTAGCTAATGACCTAAAATGCTATTTTTATTGAGGAAACTTAAGCCGTTTTGGGAATACGCTGCACTGTCTGAAGGAGTTAAATATTTAAAAGTCTTCGTGCACCCAGAGGAGGCAGCAAATAAACACTGTGATGCTTCGCACAGGTTAAATTATAAGCTAACGTAGCTAGCAAGCTAACGCTCGGCTAATGCGCTGTCAAGTTTGCCCCTACAGGCCCAATATGGCCAAGCTGACGCCTGCTATCTAACAGTTTGATTCTTGACCGTATTTAGCACACGGACTACTACGCGGCTCCAGTTAACGATCGCAAATATACATCGTTTTTGCTGCTTTGCGCCAGTTTCACGTTAGATTTTGAGTTTTGTTTCGAGGCTGATCTCAGGACAGTGCTCTGTGCTATGACCAAGTTCTCACAAGCCTCATGTTCAAAGGTCCTAATATAATTTCTAGATGAGGTCAAAGATCCAGAACTACTAGCGATAGGTGTGATGGCGACATTTTCAGGAGGGTTTTATGTCCAAACAACAACAACAACAAAAATCACCAGAAGGAGCAATGAATGGGTCCGGAGATCTCGTGTATATAGGTTACAAATTAACAACCTGAACGGTTGGGGTGATTTATTCTCCTCATTTCCTCCTCAATATGTGATTAGTTGTTGACATAAATGTTTTTTTTTTTTTTTGCCATAACAATTTTCACACATTTTTGAATGTTCTGTATTTTTAGTGTTTAGAACAAAATGTCAGGTAATTGACTTTCAGCCGCTGGGGCAATTCATCATTGTTGAATCATGATCATTGATCAGCTGGATTTTCTTGGTTATTTTTTTTTTTTTAAATATAATCACTAACCTTGCCTGCAAGCTGAATTCTTGCAGTATTTGTGCTTTCTGAAACACGATAATCAGTCTTGTCCCGCTCCTGTCTCAATCGTTGAGGCCTGTTTTTGGTTTGCACCAATCACGTTGCAGTATTATGGTTCAAGGCGGGACATACGCGATGGCACAAAAACATGAGCTGCCAAACCAACATAAACATGGCAGAGCCGTTAGGACACACACATAGCTGCTGCTATCACATCTGACTTGTCAGAATCCACTATTTGTTATTGGAAAGAAGAACAGCAAGAAGTGCCTTGCCCAGCGTAACTTGTTGTGGTTTTTTATGGAGCCTGCAGCTTACATTATGAATTGATGTTATGATTGGCTAAAACATTGGTAGGCAGGCACTAGGTGTCGCTTCACTCAATCAGCTTAAAGTTCTGCTGAATGTCCCCCCTTTCCCCAAACGGATGCAAATGGAGCAGTCCCAGATTGATAATGTGCAGAACGGAGAGTGCTACACATTATCAATCTGGCTGACCAGGTTAAAAATAATCACCCCCAGGCCTGATTATTGTCACACCTGCAGACCCAAGAAGTCAAATCTATAGAACTGTCTGACAACCTGAAGTAGGTTAGGGTTACTATCTCAAAGAGCAACACAATATGCCCAAGTCTGAAGAAATTCACGAACAGATGAGAAACAAACTCACTTTCCTCTATCGGTGTGGAAAGGGCTACAAAACCATTTCTAAGGCTTTAAGATGCCAGAGAACAGCACTGAGGATGGAGAACCTTCTCAGTAGTGGTCGGTCCAACAAATTACTCCACGAACAGATCAGTGATTCATTCAGGAGGTCATTAAAGAATCCATAACATTTTATGCTCATTGACTCAGTTAAGGTCAGAGGTCATGGTTCAACAACGAGAAAGAGAGACTGAGCTAACATAGTCACCATGGGAGAGTTTCCAGGCCAGAACCTCTACTGACTTAAAAAAACACAAAAGCTATTCTCACATTTACTAAAAATGATCACTGCCAAACATTTTCAGAAAATCTTAATTGAAATGGCATAACTTGGGGCTGGGCTTTTATTGTATAACTTTATCGTTATTGTGAAAAATTACTTATAAGAATATGGATTTATTTGACAACGATAAAATCCAACTAGTGGTTTCTGAAAACCCCTAAAACTGCCAGTATTGTCAAGATTATATTGGCTATTTTATTATTAAGAGCATCAATAAATTCCCAAATATAATTAAATGCAGTTACTGTGTGCAGTTAGGTAATAAAAATCTCACTTCTTTATGTAACCAGTGTCCTGATGAAACATATTTAGAATTTGTTTTTTTAATATTACATTTTAAAATGTTTTTTTTTTCAGGTAGGTATTTGTGCTTATTGGGCAATAATTGACATGCAGTCACAGTTAGTTACCTGAAAAAGACTTCAGGAAGCTGTAAATAGTTTTTTTTATCATCGCTTTTATCGTTATCACAACATTACCAGAATATATCGTGATAAAACTTAAAGTCCATATCGCCCACCCACATATTTATAAGGTGTGCACGTTCTCACATGCTCAGCTCTCAGCTTGTGACCCTGAGGCAGTGGTCTCAAACTATAGTCCTCCAGGGCTGGACTCCTGCAACTTTTAGACGCATCTCTGCTTCAACACGCCTGACTCCAATATGAGCCCATTAGCAGAGCTCTACAGAGCCTGACTGCATTTGATTCAGATGTGTAGGGCAAGGGACACGTGTAAAAGCTGCAGGGCATGGACCCTCAAGGGTTTGAGCTTGAGACCGCTCTAAGGTCTGTAATACGTTTCCTGCTGCACAATAAGAGGTTAATGTGTAGTTGTGATGCCACTGCTGAAAATTGTGCTATGGATTACGATTAATCCAAATTCTATTGACTTTCCTTTCTTTGCTAATAACCAAAATGTCTACACTTAGTGTTTGAGCTAAAATGTGTAGACATTAAGGGCAGTTAGTCAATTCAAAAGGCAAAGCATGACACTAGAAATATAGGATTCTACTAAATATTGTGTCCAAGCAGTCCTTTGTTACTGTGATTGTAGCACACACTGATATTGCTAATTTTAACTGAAATAAGCACTGTTACAATATCACAACTTTAATGTCCTTACAATATTACTTTATGTGATATCAGTGGGAAAGATGGATGCTTGGACTGCAATAAATATTAGATAATCACATAAGTGCAACGTCTTCATGCTCTCGATGCCACATTATTATACCTTAAGGATTACTCTCCATGTCTGACCGGGCCCTAAACTGAGATGGAATGGGTCCGGACTGACTTGTCAGATGGAGCTGGACTTCTATGAGTTGCAGATGCTGTTTAATTCCTGGGAGACGCAGAAGCTGACAGACCTGGTCACGGTCAAGTGTAGCTTCCCTGTTGAGAGGCAAGCCTTTAACTGAATCTGATCTGAACTTTGACTGTCTGTGATAAGGCGACGGCAACGAGGCTGTCGGTCTGTGGTCGCTGCAGTGCGCTGTCTGTGGGGTTTGGTTTTTGTCCTTTCTAGCTGTGCCCCCAGACCTACATTCACCCATCGAGGTGTACTTCACTGGTTTATGTGTGTACCAAGATATAGACGCTATTATGAGCAACCTTAGCAGCCTAAAGATGGAACCTTGTTTGTCTTTGTTGTCTGTGACTGCTACCCTTAAAACCTTGGAGGGTTGGGGCTCCCAGCGGGTTCTGTAGAGGCTTGCTGAGGGGTGCGGCTCTCCCTTAAAACTGAATTATTTTTATTTATTTTTTGAAGAAGACACCTGGAAACAAAGTTGTAGGAGCAGCATTTGCAAATCCATTCACAAATTCAAATCTTGGCGTCATCATTGCAACGGCAGCTCTTCTGTCGTTCTGTTGCAGAAATATAAAGATATCAAATAAAAGATGCCTTGATAATTAAAACGTTGCTCACCTTTCTGTTGCTTTTGTTGAGAGTCTAGTTGCCACCATGGCGGGGGAGCAGACCCCTGGGTTTAGGGACATTGGTAGGTGTTACTGTTGGTTAGCGGTTCAGCCTAAGAGCAAAAGTAGTGACTGGATGCACGAGGGAGACGGAATAAATGTTTTGTTTAGGTTGTCCAGAATGCCTCGGCTTGCTTGGATGTCTTTTGTCTTCTAAGGTGTTTACTTTTACTTGTCAGGAGCCAAATCCAACCTATTACAGGGTGGCATTTGCTGTGCCTGTGTAGTTGTTTTTTTAAAGGCACGGTTCAGCTTTTGGAGACGGATCTTTTGATTTGTCCCACCATGAGGAAGGACAGCTTGATGTCCAAAGTCTGCTGCCTTTATTGTGTTGCTTGTATAGCTGGAGCTCTATATAATATTTTTCCCCAGTTTCTGTTTTGTTTTCCCCAAATTCCGTTTGATCTAAGTTTGGTGTCTGTTTTTAATGTTATTTTCCTTTCTATTACAGGGCAGGCACATTTTATCTTAAATCTCATTAATATGTGATTTAAACCGTTTTAGTCACTCAGCTGAAAAATATAAAATCTCGGATTGAATAAGGAAACAGTGTTTATGTGCAGCAAAACATTTAAGGTTTTGTAGGATTAAGTGCTTAAAAACCTCTGTGCGTCATTAAAAACAGTAACTGTAAAATCTAAAGGAGTTTGCTCGTGTTTACAGAGTAAAACGGTCTTCTCTTCTTAGAGGTGATTTACATATATCAGTGAAATGCATGTTTTTTCTGTTTAGATACTGCAGATTTGGGATTTTTGGTTCTTTTCCCCACATTTCATAGTTTATTATAATCACATTCGGTTGTTTTTTAAAACTATGAAGAAGAAAAAAAGAAATGTTGGCAGGGCAATACAGAAGTTTTTTTTTCTGTATTGCCCTGTTTAACAACAGATGTCATTTCAAGGCTCTTTACAGACTGGATCCAATTAACAAACGTGAAGTCGATTTAATGCAAGCCCTATGAGCCAATTCCAGGTCAGTTGCATACATTACAGTCCTAGGGATTAAACACTGCAGTCAGACTCAGCATTATGCCATTTGGTAAAAGGTCTGGTTACTGGTAACTAAGGACAGCCATCCCATTGCGTCGAGTGACTGACTTTAGAGTCCTACTCCTGAATAAGCGTGCAGTGACTGTGGACGGTTGATTGCATCAAGTCGTTAAGTTTGCAGCAATCACTCACACAGCATGCATGCAGGGACAGTGGAACGGGCGACGCCCCTTTAAAAGGAAGAAGCCTCCAGCAGAACCGGCTCGATGTGAGCCGTCTTCGACAGAGCAGTGGAGTGATATATTCCCCCCCCACCCCATTTTTCCTAAGGTAGTGACAATTGGTCAGCAGATTGTAAACCCGCTCATCTTCAAACAGCACGGAGCTGCTGCTGTCAGTAGTTGAACCCGGGTGGACAGCGGGTGCTAGTGTTTGTGCTGTTTTCTAGGAGAGAAAAATCACAGCTGCCACTGAAAACAATAAGACTTCTCATTCATTTTCAGAAATTTTAGTTTCTTTGGTTAAAAATAAGACGTTGGTTTCAGGGGGAAAACCTGAATAATTTTTTAGTTTGGTAGAGAAGCCTTGAGTTAGCTGTAGTTTAGCTAGCAATAGCTTCTCAGAGCTAAATCCTTGAAAACCTTAGTTAATAACTGTTTACAGCGGATAGACTGCCAGCGTTCTCAGGTTGATATTTTGCTTTGCGGCATTGTGTACAGCATGTAAAGAATCTTAAATGGTTGTGGCAGATCAGGAAGGTAGTAAGTTGACGCGGAGCCAGACAGAGAAGCTGCTCATGCTGTGTTTACATGCACTGACATGAGCTGCTCCGCGTGTTCAGTTACCTGCATGTGTCCAGGTGAGAAGTCATTCTGCTCGTCTCTGCCCCCCCCACCCTCACAGATGAACCTGTTGTTTACCTGTTTGTAGACAGTAGCTATATTTACATGCACAAAATTTCACTATTGGATTGAAATCTATTCGGATTGTGCCATTTATATGGGAACAATGGGATCAATTAATCCGACCATGTGAGTTAAATGAACCACTCTGACGAGCGAAGTTATCAAACTCACTGTAAAAAATTCACTGTAAAAATGTTTTTAAAACAATATTTTGACCTTCAAGCATTTAACATTGTTTAATATTTAAAAAGATTTTAAACTATAGCGTGGTGTAAAAAAAGAGGAGCATATTAACATGTTTGCAGTCAGGCCTGTTCTCTTTAATTAGGCAATATTCCCAGCACCAATGTTCAAAACAAACTAATTATTAATTTCCAAATAAACTCCAGTGCTCTAGTCACACATTAAAGTTATATAAAGCTTAATTTTAATGTCAACCATTGATCTGAGTGATAAATGAAACACTGAAATAAACCCAGTAACCGTTAGACATCATCCGATTGAATTGCAGCGGTAGATTCAAAACAGTCACAGCCAGTGTTGCTTCCCGACGTATTTGTGCCACTCAAAGCGGAAATACATCACGTTGATCAGTTTTCCACATTCAGAATAACTTTATCCTGACGAGTGTTTACAGGTATGCTGATCGGATTGTCAATCAGCATAAACCACCCCTCTCATCTGGATTTCAATTTCATTCCGATTGTGCTTAATCTGATCACAATATTCCGATTGGCTTGTTTATATGACACATTTTTATTCCGATCGGCCCTTTATGACCTTTTATGCCGATTACTTTTGTCCATGTAAATGTAGCTACTGTCACATGCTCGCTCTGCCATAGTCTGACCATTATTCCTGATGGTGGAGAAAGCTGATGTTAAATAGCTGATTGCACTGGACCAGAGCTGCTGATGACAGCGGACGTCATAAATGCAGCTCGTAGTTTGGATGAGAGGAATGGAAGTAGGTTTCAGTGACCGAAGCGTTTTACTAAATGAGGGAATGGAGCTCTGCACACCGAGCTTTACTTGGTTGTCAGACTTGAGTCCTAATCAATGCCCTCTCCTGCGGTGTTCTCTCTATGGCATGTGGGGTTAAAAAAATCTACATCGAAATTATTCTAAAGGGACAGATCAATTAAGTGGGAAAAATTTAAATATAAACATACTTTGACTTAAAAAAAGCTCATTGCTTTTGGGTCTATAAAGAAGTTCTTTGACTGTTATAGGGGATCTTTTAAAAATGGTAGGTGAGGAAAAAATTGTCTCTTGGGAAGACATTGTGTTACCAGCAGAGCTTTTCAGTGTTAGTGTACTGTCTGTGATTTTCAGTCGACCATGACCATGCCGCCAGCCAAGGTGTGTCACCACCTTTTATTAGTTTCTTGTGCTCGACTAGTAGGGTTCAACTATTATAAACCGTCCTCATGTTCTTTTTAGGCTGACAAATCAGTTTTTGTCCTCAACAGTTCATTTTTGTTCACCTTTTACAACAATGTGGTGAGTGAGGGACCATATTGGCTACTGCAGGTTCCATTCAGGCTGTGCCGTGTGACCTGTTCTGCACTCTGTGCTGAGATACAAGTGTAGGGAGAGCTGTGCAAAGTACAGTTGAAATGCCAGTGATTAAGTTTTATGGCCTTCAGGGCAAGTTCATGAAGCAGGAGCAGGGTTTCCTCTAGGAATTTCATTTTAACCATGGTGGTGGGCTAAGGGGTGTAGTGGGGAGTTCTGAAACAAAACTTTAATTACTAGGGTTGGGTATCGATTAAAATTTCAAGAATCGATTTGATTCCAGTTCTCCAGATTTAGAATCAATTATTTTCGATCCAGTCTGATCTCAAATTGGATTGCTGGTATTTTTCAGCTGTTACCTGAATTTAATGAGTGTGTAGTTATGTAACATATTGATAGTAGTATCATATTAACATTCAACAGCAACTTAATAAAACCATGGTAACTAATGCCGGCTGTAAGGACCAAACCCTCTTCCTGAATGTTGAGAGAACTGCTTTCACAAACATGCTGTGGGGCAGAACACCCAACCAGATCCAGTGTAGAAACACCAGAGATATCTACAGCTGCTATTTCTATTCGTTTAAAAAATACTTTATTAAACCAAAAGGGAAAATAAATTTCGTCACTAACCTAGTGCCGGCTCACAGTTAAGTTCACAGTGAAAAATAAATTCTTTAAAAATCGACCTTTGGTTGTATTAATCGACTTTTAGGAATTAATGAGAATCGATTCATAAAATCATTTTTATGGAAATTATATATATATATATATATATATATATATATATATATATATATATATATATATATATATATATATATATATATATATATATATATATATATATATATATATATATATATATATATATATATATATAAAAAACACAGCCCTAATTCTTACCTATGTCAGTTGTGAGAATGCCATTGAAATGCAACATCCTTTTATACATTGCCTGAACAGACAACTGTAGTGGAACAGTTTCAGAGAAAGAAGAGGTTAGATTAAAAAAAAAAACTATATTTACATTATATTTATATCCTGTTTTGTAATCCAGGGCGGGATCACTGGCAGTTTTTTGTAATGTGAAAACGGAGCAGGTCTCCTCATTGCTCTGACTGCATGCAGAGCTTTCAGGACGAGACAGCGCTGAGGTAAATGGGAAGCTCTAGCAGGCAGCTGTGCCTCCCTGGTGAAAGATTGCTGCTAGATTGATCCTGGTGAAAGTGAAGTTGCTAAATTGACAAATATTCTGGATGTAGTCTACCCTTGTTGGAGCAACATATTAAACAATACTCAGCATCAATATTATTAAGCTAGATGGGGAATCAGACTGTATATCAAATAGTCCTATTAATAAGTTTGGTATTCTGGATTAAATATTTGTTCTGGCTGTCGATCTAAGAAGTCGTGTTGTTTTGTGTTTCTGTTAAACTTGCTTTAATTAGCTCAACGTTTTCAGTATTAGTTCCATCATCTCTTAACATTTCCTTGCAGCTTGACGTACCTCTACCTGCCTTTTATATCAGAGGTCACCGACTGTTTGAATCTGAGTCATTTGTTATGCCACTAATAATTTTCATCATATTTTAACAAATTAAATTTATTGCATCTTTAAATAATTCATGTTATGTAATATTAAATGGTATAATAAATATCAAATGCTATAGCTTTAGTAGTTTTAACAAAACATCCTCCTTCCAGTACTTGGACAAGATATTTTTTAACCATTTTGCACAATTTTTCATCTTAATGATAGTGCCTGTGACACAGCAACTCTGAGTCTTGTCGATGTGCATGTTTAGGGCGTGTTCTGTGCTTGTTCTTGATAAGGTTTGTGTCAGAAAAGGCTTATTTACTGAGATGGGTTGAACTATAAGGGCAGCCAAAACTGCTGCACACGCATGGTTTCTACTTCTGGAGTTCTGTGTTCTCCTTCATTATAGAAGATCCGGTTAGGAGTTCAGCCTCCACCTGTTCACGGTAAAAGTCAAACTTTAGGTCCTCAATGCATTTAACATCCACTTGAATAAAGTGGGTCTGGAATAGATGACCATTGGGCTGTATTCAAACATTTTCTGAATTCCATTATTTGCCAGCATAAATATTCTTTCTAATTGTTTAAAACGGCAACAAATGTACAAGTCAGAGGTTGCCAAGGTGCTTAAAAGCCCTCCGATTGCAAGGTTCTTGACCTAGTGAGGCTGTCATGGTTGACAAGCTTCTTCAGTTTTGCTTGAAAGATAGGGGAACACTGGTGGAGAGGCCAACTGGACAGGAGGGTGTTTTCTACCCGTTGAGGGTGACACCTTGGGTGTTTGGAGATGTTTCTGAAAATGGGCACATTTCAGATTTAGGAGAAGCAGTGAGGCTTTCATCTTGGCTGGGGAACAGTGGACCAGATCTTTACACCTGTGGATTTAAGGGGGTATATGTTTGTGGTTAGGATCTGAAGGGGTAATGGGAGAGCTGCGCTAAGAAGCTGAATGAAGTCACTCTAAGGTTCAGGTCATGGTTCTCAACTGGAAGTTGGAGGCCGTCTTCAATTTACCTGCAGGAGTTCAAATACCTTGTTATGATCAAGAGTGATGGCAAGACAGAGCTGAAGATAGATAGATAGAGCAACCTAAGGCTCTGGAGGTTACATACTGCTGGGTGGTCTTTGGGGTGGTCCGGGGTGACCCTTGTAGATGGCGTGTTGAGCTCTTTTTCCTGTGATTCCTGTTCTGCATCGAAAGGTGTCAGCTGAGGTGGTTTGGGGATGTGATGTGATTGCCTCCTTTTAGATGTTTACCCTGCACACCCTACATGGAGGAAATGAAGGGACTATTAATCCCTTTTAGTCTTGGATCCCCTAGAAGGAGCGGGAGAGTTTGACTGTGGAGTTGTCTCTGTATCTCTCCTGAACCTCTTTTCCCCACAGCCTGATGTCAGTTAAAGAGCAGATGTGACATGTGGTACAGTGAATCTCGGGTAATTACTACTAGCTCTAGAAATTGGAAAATTTACTGTTGGAAAAATTTTATCGGATATTTTATTACTCCAAAAAATTTTTTAAAAACATCGCCGTCCCTGCACCAACCCTGCGGGAGACTGCCAGTAGATATGTGCATGACCCACATCCCACTCTCCACAGTGTCACAACTTGATGTTGGGAAAGAAATTGAGAAGATATTGGGGTTATGTAATGGGAGCAGGGATTCAGAAAAAAATATCTTTACCCATTTAAAATTTTGTTGGCAGCAGCGGGGAAAAAAAGCCCTTCACACGATGGCCAAACAAAAAACCTCTACAGTTAAAAACTGGCCGGACATTGTCGAAGAAATTCACAGCATGAAAAGACTTAGTTTTATAATAAGGGTGCAACAAGCAAAATATGTATTAATGTTAACTGACCACCTGTTCTGTGAACGTTGTTTTGTATGTTATAATGTGTATCTTTAAAAACAATAAAATACAAGTGTAGAAAACAAGAGGAGATGGGTATAACGATGCTGCCTCACACCGCCTCACACTTAGATGGCAGTGTTCAGGAGACCCCAGCAAACCTGCGAGGGTCACCTTAAACACAGAAACAGTATAGGTGAATGCCACTCCCTCTGTTTAACTGCTTGTTTGTGAACATTATTCTAAGGGGTGGAAGAACTGTTTGTGAACAGTCTCCTCGCAGCAGAAAAACCTTTGGTCCCTACTTTTAAACTAACTTTAGATTATGTTTTTCCTCTGCATTAAAATCGGCATCTGTAGTTAAATGCAAATGTATTAATTGCTTTCAGGGAACTCTGGGCAAGTGTTGGCGCTGCATTGGAAAAGTAGCTTTCTATTGGTGACCATGAAACTCTAGAGGTGCAAAGTGAAATGTGAAAGAAAACCAAGAAAGGCAATCCCCTCTAACCCTTAGTGTGTCTCTTCCAACAGGGCTATGTCCTCGGCACCCACCTCATCTCCGTCTGTGGACAAAGTGGACGGCTTTTCACGGAAGTCTGTAAGGAAGGCCAAGCAAAAGCGGTCACAGAGTTCATCCCAGTTCCGCTCTCAAGGCAAACCCATTGAGCTCACCCCCTTGCCACTGCTCAAAGGTGAGAACCACTGTAAATCAGAAGCTGAACCGGGGATGTTTATTATTAGAGAAATCCCGTTTTATCCAAAGCTAAAAACACAGTTCTGTTATTTAGTTAAAATAGATCTAGAAAAAAATAGCCGGGAGACGTTTTTTATAGATGGCACTTGATTCCTTCTCAGATATAGTCTGCGTGAAGTCACTTTGCACATTATTACACAACCTTTATTTAAAGTTGGACTAAATCACGTCTGTACTTTAGTTTTTATTATGCTAACAAATTATGCCACAGCTGTTTCTTTCTCCATTAATGAAATAGAACAATAAAAAGATCCTTTAACGTTGTACAGTGATGAAACTCAAAAGGTTACAGCTTTTAACATTCAACAGCAAAAGGTTACAGGCCTCTTGTCCATATTTTGCCCAGATTCCCAAAGTCACATTA
This sequence comes from Fundulus heteroclitus, assembly GCF_011125445.2. Taxonomy (NCBI): domain Eukaryota; kingdom Metazoa; phylum Chordata; class Actinopteri; order Cyprinodontiformes; family Fundulidae; genus Fundulus; species Fundulus heteroclitus. The sequence goes on along the minus strand of NC_046379.1, from coordinate 29,768,181 downwards.
ATGACTGTCTGTTTCAGCTTTTGGTTCAAAAAAAGAAATTTACAACAACAGAAAGTAAATACTTTAGGAATTAAAACAACTATAATTAAGAAATTAACGTGTGTAACTTCAATAGGATGAGTTTAGGAAATGTGCCACACAGGCATGTATATTAATGTATGAAAAACACCAACAGACTAATTACAAGAATTAAAAAAAGTCTGAAAAAAGCAGATGATAAACATTTAGTGAGTCTGAGAGCAGTGATTAAAGTCTAACAGCTGCTGGAAGGAAGGATCTGCAGTAACGCTCCTTTAGTGCACCAAAGATGCAGCAGTCTGCCACTGGAAGAGCTCTTCGGCTCTGCAACAGCCCCATGCATGGGCCGGGAGACATTGGCTAACAGGGATGTCATTTTTGCCAGAGCCCTTCTGTCTCCCACCACCTGCACTGGCTGGAGGGGACATCATGGTACATAGCTGGCCCTTCTGATGAGCTTATCTAACTGCTTCCTCTTAACTGTAGAAAAGCTACTGCTTCAAGAAACTACACCATAGAAGGTGGCTGATGCCACCAGAGTCAGCAAAGGGCTTCAGGAGCGCCCCTTGAAAAAGATCAGCCTCCTCAGCAGGTAGAGTCTGCTCTGACCCGTCCTGCACAGTTTATTGTTCAGGTGAACATCCAGGTACTTAGAGTCCACTATCTCAACGTCAGTTCCCTGGATGTTAGCTGTTGTCAGCGTGGTGGGTCTACTCTACGCCTGGGGAAATCCACCACCAGCCTCTTGGTTTTCTCTGGGTTGATCAGGAGATGGTTTGGCTGGCACCAGTGGGCAAAGTCTGGTGTCCCTGTCTGGACTCTGCCATAGTCGGCCTCATCACAGGCGGCAACTTCTGAAAGGTGGCAACCTGGGGAGTAGGAGACGTCTGGAGAGTAGAAGGTGAACAAGAACGGCCGCATAAACTACTGGTTCAAATCACTGACCCGCACTATATCCTCTACTGCCTGTTAGATTTGTTTGTCATCCCAAATTGTCTAGCACACTTTACTATGGTGAGTAGAAGAGCCTGCAATTATTTTCAGGCTCTTCCATTCACCACTGACGTCGTTCAGCTATAGCTGGACCTTTGTCGCGTTCCTGTAGTTTTTTTTTCCATCATTGATCTTCCTACTCAGTTCTTTCTTCACAGCTCTCAGCTACTCCTTGTTTCTTCAGCTAAAGACACTCTTCTCCTTTATGGGGGCCTTTATTTCAGGGTTTATCCTGGGCTTGTTATTTGAGAAACTGTACGTCCATGAGGCACGGTGTCCACACAGAATGTAATGTTGTCTGTGATGCAGTGAGAGGGGGGAACACACATTGTTATTGAGATAACATCTGTAAACAATCCCGTGGCAGCCAGGATTGTGGGGTTTTTAAATGAAGCAGAGATGCAATGTCAGCAGTGCGGTCGTTTTTCATGGTGTCGAAAGAAGACATACGAAAAACAGCATCTAAGTCTGGACTAAAGCTCTCAAACTCAAATCCTCAAGGATCGGTGTCCTTCTGCTTTTAGGTGTCCCTTGCCTTACACTAGGGCTGAACGATATGGCCAAAACACGTAGAACCATATATTTCTTAATTTCGGTCAATACAAAATAATTACGATGTCGACGTAAACACAATAAAAGCCTTAGAATGCCCACAACAGATGTCTGTATAAACGTATGACAATTATTTTACCACGTTAACATTTTAGAAATATTTGCTCTAAAATATAAAACACAAAACTACATAAAATGTTCTAATCATAGACTGTATTGTATATTGAAATATCGGAATAGTCATGTTATGGTAGTGGGAAAAACATATATATATATACACATACTCACATACACTTTGGTAAATATCAACTATTGGACATACCGGCAATATTAATATCGGATATTGATAACGGCCCAATTTTTCATATCGGTGCGGTAGTCTGTAGTTCTTCCGCTGCCGCAGCTGATGCTGACTCAGTTCCTGTGCCGTCACCTCCTCGTCAGGCGGGAACACCAAGTTGCTCAGTGGGAGGCGGAGTTACAAAAAACTAACGGATGGGTTCAAGTGCAAACAGTCGGTCTGAACATAAATACCGTTAAGAAAAAGAGAATAAAAACAGTTGTCCACAATGTGTACGAGGTTAGGAAAAAAAACAAAACACATCTTAAAGTTGATTTAAAAAAGAAATACTCTGGGTCGAGCGAGGAGCTGCTGGAAGAGGCTGCCTGCTTGTGCAGCGCCGGGAAAAGAATGCTTGTGACCGCTGCACCGTAAGCAGCTGTATGAAATAAGGTAAGCGTCACGGAAGCCCTTAATAAGAGTAGCTGTCTGATTAAGAAGTGAAAGGAACAATAGGATTGCAGTTTATGAACCCTAATGGATTCCAACTCCTTGCTCCACCTGCCTTTGGCATAAAGATCCAGACGGCGCTGCTTTAAAATGACACATTACCTCGCAGGGCCCTGAGCTTGAGGCAATAAAAGCACAACGGCGCATACAATGATAACTTGAGGATTGCAGTCCAATAAAGTTTGATACGGGGCAAAGGGCCTGTTTCTCTGCAATGTCATGAGCTCACTATCTTCCCTGTTAATACCTGCCTAGCGTGCTCTTCGTTGTTATATCTGATAGCACTGTTGTGAGCTGAGCAGCTCCTACGAAAAAATTATTGTGACTGATTTTCTATCCACAGGGATGATTAGGATGTATAAGTAATTAGTTATGCTTTACCCTGGGTGATCATTAATGTGACTGCTTACATCATATGGAGGTTTGGAAAGTGGAAACAAGGATGTGAGCGAAGCAAAACTATGAATTATAGCACCTGTGATACGTACTGAATCAGCTCTAAAGTACTTTACTCCAAAGGGGAGATAAACTGTTGCTATAGCTTGTATGGTACGCGTTTCTTCAGAGTTGTAGATACTGATGGCTGCAGTTAGGAAGGCTCTCCTGTAGAGGTCACTGTTACAGCAGGCCTGAAGAAGTCTGACTGAAAACACTCTGCTGTTGTGCGTGAGTCTTATAAAGGGAGGCCTCGGGGTTTTCCATAATGTTCTTCAGTTTCTCAAGAATCTGACTTAATCTGCCTAATCATCTCCAGAGGTTCCAGAACAGAAGTGGCCGTCTTTTTACTACCAGAACAAAAGACAGGATATCCTCCACAACACTGGACCCTTCTCCTGGATCAGGCTATGGTTGAAGAAGTGCTGCAGAATCCAAAGAGCTGCTCGGCACGGGCTTACAGAACTCAGGGGCTGACACTATCTTGACCTATAGCCTAGTTCCTGTTCAGTCTCTGCGGATTCACCTACTTGGAGCGTGACAGGGAAGCGTTGGGTCAAAGGAGGGTGGGATATCTGTTTGGCTTTGGGTGGATGTTGAACTTGTTCCTTAACTGAACCTGTTGAATGTGCTCAGTTCATTTGCTCTGTCCACACTTCCATCCATTCGGTCCTCTTCCTGCTGTAAGCCTGGTATCATACCCCTCAGCGTTCATTTGATTTCCTTACATATGATAAGATGAAATGTTGTAAAGGCAATGGAGAAGCATAGGCCTAAATTACCACAAAATGACCAAAGTTTGCTGCTTAAAATACAGAATAAATCTGTGAAATGACACAAAGATGCTCCTCACTTTAAAACAGCATTTTTTAGTTTGAAATTGTCAAAAATGACAAACCCTGTACTCGTTCTATAAAATGAGGGGTTTCCTCTACCAGGTTCTGAAGGTCTTTCCCATCACCACTCCTCCTCATGTTGCTGTGGATGCTTTATCACACTAGATGGTAGATCCAAAATGATGAGCTGATATCTGGTGGAGGTAACCATCTATATTGTGGGAACACATAGTTGTGTGGCTGATGTTGTCATTGTCACGATTTTCACCCAGATTTAGTGTCCGTATGTTGGAGGGTAGATCTGTCTGCAAGCTCAATGAGCAACATGCTTTAAAAAAACCGAGAAGAGCAAAAAATAGGTGTACAATGCTGCCCAACCCACCCTCGCTTCTCTCTGGGGCTTCTGTCCAACTCTGCGTGGCCAATGAAGACCACCGACATGCTGCCGTCTTCCCAGCCATGCCCGTCCTCCCTTCAAGAGAAACCCGATCCACATGGTGTCTCTTTACATTTTTCCAACTCCACTCGCCGCAAACAAGTCACCAGAAGAGAGGGGGAATATTTAGGCCTCTTGTCCATATTTTGCCCAGATTCCCACAGTCACATTCATGACTGTCTGTTTCAGCTTTTGGTTCCTACTTGAGGAAGGAAATCTGATTAAGTGAGTTACAGTTTTCATTGAAGCAGTGTCGAGAACATGTAGCTGCCAGCATAGCATGGTGTGTTAAAGTTAGCCTCTGCTGTCAGGGGCTGTTTTCTACCAGACAACCCCGTCTGTCTCTTACGTGTGCAAAGGTGAACTTGAAGAGGACTGGCGATTGTAATAGAAAGCAGCTGCTTTTCCTAAATGTTTAAAAGCAAAGTAAAAAAAGCTGCTTTAACTGTGAGGAGACTTCTTGTCTGAGAAGGTTTTAGTTTGGCGCAGAGCATGCTTGTTGAACGAGGCAGTCATCTTCATCTGGTTGCCAGCTATAGAAGTGTCCTAAAATGATATGTGTAGTTATGGCTTAAATGTGTTCATATGTTCATTCATTGCTGCTTTAATTGTTTTAAGAATGAGTCAACGTTCCTGAAACAGGCTTCTTGCTTTTTTTAGGCACTTAAAATCAGAACCTCCCTCTTACAGTAACCTCTACTAGCTCATCCATCAAAGGGAGATGCAAGTTTAACCTGGATTTGATTTAAAACAGGGATTTACATGTTTGGTTAAAACCTTTTGTCTGTAACCAGTTTCATTTAGCTAGCCTTTATGTTAGAGCACTGGATCACATGGCAGAGTCGACAGGGTTCTGTCTATCATGCTAAAGTTATTTAGCATGTTAAACATATTTGAGTAAGCTGAGTTGTCTTTTTATTTGTTTTTGATCCAGAGTAAAAACAACAACCTTTTTAAAAGGGCTCTTTAAAGTTTTGCAGAGATTGATGGCACTTTTTCAACTTTTGTATTTCTCATTCATCAAAGATGTAATCACTCTTTTTGAGATACTTGCTCAAAAATAATAAGCCCAAAATGAACTGAATAGTAGAGTAGAGGGCACACTGAAGCCTAACAAAACTGTACACTTTTAACTGAATATTCTATTGAAGTCACGAAGTATCAATCCGAAACCTCTACTAAAACAAAGTGCACCATCTGCCCATTGACTGTGCCAAAATGATGCTAAAACAATTAGGGGTGCACTGAAACACATTTGGTCACATCCCACCCGGATACCTGAATGTGATTATCTGCAGATACTGTTCCGATGCCAGAGCTCTGTTTGCTTTCATGTTTTCATCATATTATTGAACTCTTCTCCATAGGCAAGAATGGTGTGTATGAATGTAAGCATGTTTGTTCTAAAAGGCTAATTCATTTAAGTTTAACATCACAAAAAGCAGTGAGAAAAAACAGCCAATTGTGTTCACAGAAAAAATCCCATCCTGAAGACAAATGTGCAGCTATAAGTTATTTATTAAATCTAAGACAGATACCCATAAAGGATGAACTTCCCTGCTGCTGAGATGTTTAACCTAACTTTATTTTGAGCACTTCAGATTTTACTCTTTTATTTAATTCTACTTTATTTTTTGTTTTTTATACAGTCTTAACTGTAGCAATTTGAGTTTAAGTAAAGGACATTATAATTAACAGTATTATTATTTTATCCTTTAACAGTACCCCTCTGCAAATAAAATACAAAGGATTGCTTCATGTGATCAAATGTTATTATTATTATTATTATTATTATTATTACTATTATTACTACTACTATTATTTGTAATAAGGCCAAACATTGACAGTAATCCCTAAAGCTGTTGCGTTGTCACATTGGTAGAAGTTTAGCTGTTTGACCCCAGAAGTGATTCCTGCTGCCTGCTACTTAAAGGCTGCCACGTATGAACATACTTGAGTCAGTGGACATCTGCGGGACATGTCTGTACAAAGCGCCGTTTTTCTCGGCACAACTGTTTGATACGTGAAGGCGAGCTGATGCACTGAACTGCTCCAAGCAGGCGGTCGCATGGGGTGCGCAGCATCACAGCCGCTCTGTGTGCCACAATGGCTGCGTTTACATGCAGAAAATATCACGATTGGATTGAAATGTCTTCGGATTAAAACCCCCAGAAATAATGTGATTTTACCGTTTTATATGACCACACAATTAATCTGATCATAATGTGGGTATATATACGCCTGGCTTTATTCAGAATAAACCACTCTCACTTGCACAGTTATCACGTTTTCTTGCACCCTGATCGGATTGTCAATCGGCAAAAACCACACCTCTCATTCGGATTACAATTTCATTCCGATTGAGCTTAGTCCAATCACAATATTCCGATTGGTGTGTTTGCCTGACGCATGTTATTCTAATTGGTCCTTTATTGGCGTTACTTTGTCCGTGTAAACGTCGCTACTGACAGGTGCGCAGAAGAAACGGGGCCAAGCGCTCCACTAGCTCATCAAACCTTCTGAAACTGGAGTCAGACTAGAATTTAGTTGGAAGGCTTGACCAATATTTATGCATGTTATATTTTTTGCCCTGTGATTCATTGTCGGATTTGAAAGTGTCCTCTTAGTCTGTTACATCTAGACGTTTGTTGAGCTGCCCTTATCTCAGCAGTTTTTCTGTTGCATAACAATCGCCCAGTCCACTTAGGCCAGGAGCATGAGCCTACATGTGAAAGAGTCGGATGGGTTTTGGTTTCCCAAGATGAACTCTGAGCTGTCCTTCGGTTCTTTTATTATTACAGGCTTATAATAACAGACAGAAACCTGCAGCCTCTTTTAGGTTAGGTCTGAACATCTAAGGTTTTTGACAACTCAACCTCTGCTGTTTTAGTCTTTAAGAAGGTTGTCTCATTTGTTCTACTGCAAACTTAATGCAACAGATGGGCCTGCTTACTGAAAGTGTGAGAGCGTTTGAAATGTATGTCGTGAAGCGTTTTCATTTGTTTTTATGGGATGAAACACCTGTAATTAAATGTGATCTACTTGTAGACGTACCCCTTCATTTCTTCTTTGTGCTTTTGTTTGGTCTCACTGTTGTTTCTGTTTCTGCTTGCAGACGTTCCAGCACCAGAGCAGCCGGAACTGTTCTTAAAGAAGTTACAACAGTGTTGTACTGTCTTTGACTTCATGGACACACTGTCGGACCTCAAGATGAAAGAGTATAAGCGCTCCACGCTCAACGAGCTGGTGGACTATGTGACTGTCAGCCGTGGCTACCTGACAGAACAGGCCTATCCCGAAGTTGTCAAAATGGTAAGCACGGCCAAAAACATGCGTGCTAAACTCACACTTCTGCTTAGTGCACTGCCACCCAAATGGACTCACACCCTTATACTTTTTAAACAATTTTTCATATTAGATACAAAATACAATTCATGTATTTTAGCCGTCTCAAACTTGTATCATACAGTTCAGGGAATTCTCCTCCATTTTGCTTCCTGGTCTTTATGGCTGACGGTCAGATGGCCGTGGTTTCTATTGGCCACCTGTGCATGTGTCACTGCATGTTGCTATCAAAGTTATACATGGAGCTCAGAAAGCAGTGAGCTGTGCTTTGCTTGGCGCAGCGATAAACCGCTTTTGCGCAGTGCAAGCATTGAGACTAATGGATTTCACAGCGCAGCGGTGCGCGCATCACATCCTGTGTGAAAGGCCCTTAACTTCGTCCAAACTAATACTGGAAAAATGTGCTGAGAGGAGGCGGTTTCCGGCGGACCAGGAAATATGCAGTGGGGTGAGGACTGTACGTGGTCTGGGCTTCTAGTAAAAGCTAAATAAACTAACTCAGTGATAGGCTAATAAATTGCTAACTTGAGAATTGATAGGGCTGCAAAACTCTCCATTCCAGCTCCTACTCACTACAGAGGCGTACGAGAAGGGGCCGCTTTTATACCACACAGCAGCAGCTTTTCTAACATGTCAGTTTCTCTTAGTGACGTCACCAAAACTTTTGAACCAATGGCAATACTGATTCGAAATTCAATGCAAGATACCCGTTGAAGCTTAGGAGGCCGCCAGACTGACTGTTTTAGACACAAAAGCAGGATTTCAACAGTAATTTGTCAAAATAATGATCAGGATATGCAGACGGTACTGTAGATAACCCTGTTAACAGTTTATTAGGGAAACAAGTTGCTTTGGTGGCGAGTTACCCTTTAGGTTTAACCATTTGGCTCTCACCATGAGCCTCAATGCTTTCCCCATAGCCTAAGATGCTACTATGTGGAGATGCACAAAATGTTTAGTGAGAATGCACACTTCATGCATGCTCAGTATGAGGGATTGCTGCAAAGCCATGGACAATGCAGACGACTCTCCCTGTAGCTCTACGATTCTCCAGGAGTGAATGCTGCTTGTTGGGACTTTGAAGCAATCAACTGGTTCCCTTATATAGGACATTTTTGAAAAATTACAGACTTAAGCACTTTTTATTTATTTTTTATTTTCAAAGACTGATCTAAAGATCTTGTCTAAATTTAAAACCAGAAAACTGAGTCATTCTGGGGGGTCTTATGACTCAAAGACATGCCTGTAGTCCATATAAGTGATTGGATTCACCAAACACTGAACCCTGTGGTACTCCACAGACAACCCTAAAGTTTAAAGATGATTTATTTACATGAACAAACTGGAATGTGTTGAAAAAATAAAGATTTAAACCAGTCTAGTGCTGTTCGCTGGATCCCTACATTTGGTTCAAGCCTTTCTCAGAGAGTATTCGACCGTATTGAATGCAGCACTGAGATCTAACAGGACCAGAATAGACACGGGTCTGTTATCTGAGGCCATGAGAACTGTCAGCGATTTAAAACAACAACAAATAAACCCACTCTCTTTCCATTTTAACTTCCTTGTAAGACATTTGTTTAAAGATTTAACATCTGAGTGTTTTCTATTGTTTGTCTAATTTAGGTGTCTCACAACATATTCCGGACCCTTCCACCCAGTGACAGCAATGAATTTGACCCTGAGGAGGATGAGCCCACACTTGAGGCCTCTTGGCCACACTTACAGGTAAAAGATTTGTACTTTAAAAAGGCGGGCGGCACTGCTTTTCTTCTTGGCTCCTGTACTGCCCTAGAAAAATCCAGGGACTCCGGTACTTTGTCTGGCATCTCGTTAAAAAGACTTTAAACTGCGAACATTGTGATGGAAATGTTGTGGTTTTCAAAATAACTTGTTAATCCTTGGTATAGCTTGATACTGGTAACTGGCCCACATGGAGTCTAAAATGAGCAGGAACGAACACCTGCTTGGAGAAGTTTTAGGATGTAATGTTTTTCTCTTCTTTTTCTTGTAAATCTTTTTTCAGTTGGTATACGAGTTCTTCATTCGGTTCTTGGAGAGTCAGGAATTCCAGCCCAGCATTGCCAAAAAGTACATAGACCAGAAGTTTGTCCTACAGGTGAGTTCCTCACATCAAACATTCCACATACTTTATCAGTCCTTCTATCCGTCCTGTGTTTTCTACTTCTCTTTATCTGTTTTCTTTCATTTCCACTGCTTACAATCTGCCTCAGTGTTCTTTCTTATTCATCACATCACTGCTTTTCTTACCCTCGCCCAGCTTTTGGAGTTGTTTGACAGCGAGGACCCTCGAGAAAGAGACTATCTGAAGACAGTCTTGCATAGAATCTATGGAAAATTCCTGGGGCTGAGGGCTTTTATACGAAAACAGATCAATAATATTTTTTTACGGTGAGTATTTCTTTAAAAAAAATTTTTACTTTCCTCTCTAAGGAAACCTGTAGATTGCATCAAGTCTTGACAAGCAGCATTCACTCCTCATGAAAGAGCGTAGAGCCACAGGGAGAGTCGTCTGCATTGTCCATGGCTTTGCAGCAATCCCTCATACTGAGCAAGCATGAGGCGACAGTGGAGAGAATAACTCCCCTTTAACGGGAAGGAAAAACCTCCAGCAGAACCAGGCTCAGTATGAACGGTCATCTGCCTCGACTGACTGAGGGTTAGAGAAGACAGAGCAGAGACACAGAAAGCACACATTGATCCAGGAATCCGTCCTGTGTTATATGACAATGGCAGATGATCTGTCCCCTGGATGATATCACAGCTAACAGAACCCCAGACCAAGTGAACCTACTGTGAAGAGAAAAAAGACAGAGAGAACATAAAGTTAAAAGTTGAAATACCAACAAGTAATGCGAAATTGGAGAACAGTAGGAGAACTCATCAGAGTGAGAGAAATTAATCTGTATGTCCTCCAGCAGTTTTGTATTTTTTGTAGTTTTGTATGGTGTTCATCAGTGGGATTATGTTCTATACTGACTCAGTCAGCCATGGTTTTCAGATGTTGCTTTTTCAAGATGCTGCAGTCTTGTCTGGGTCGTTTCCAGACAATATCTAATGCTATAGTTAAACCTAGGCTCTTACATTTTACCTAAAACATGCTCAGTTTAAAACCGCTGTAAAGATAAACTCATGTTTTCCCTCTGGGTGTTTTCATATTCGCCTTCTTTCAGTTTGACTTGTGATAAACTCATAACATGCCTTCTTGCAGTTTCTATTACTGCTAGCAGACGGAGCTTACAGAACATTTTTATCCCAGTTCACAAAGATAGAGCCTTGCTTAAAATGTCCTAACTTTTAAAGACAGTTGTTTTACTATTTGCTGTGTTCTGCCTTCCTTTCCCCAGTTTTGTTTATGAGACGGAGCACTTCAACGGAGTGGCTGAGTTGCTGGAGATCTTGGGGAGGTATGTCCAAGTGCAGTGAAAGTGGTTCTCTTTAAATTATTAGTTGCTCACATCCCCTACTTATTTTTTGTAACGCGTGTATGCCTTACATTTTCATGTCTTATGTCAAACTAAGAGGGTTAATTTCTTGTTTAAATAGAATTGTTGTTCTCGATAACGATGTTTTTACACAGTAATTCACTTCTTTTTAAGATCGCGTAGGAATCCTCTGTTATTTGTTACTGGTTGAAAATAAGTAGCTGTACTAGTCAGTAATGCTGAAGAAATTATGTTAATGTAATCTTTAAAAGTTGGACATAATTGTCTGATAAATATACACTGTACTGAAATCCTATTTGGCTGTACAATTATTGTAACCTCATTCCACATATTGACAGGAGATCTAAGGTATAAAGATGAGTTAGACAGTCTGTGATAGAGCTGCCAAAATTGTTTTCTGATTTTAAGCGTCGACAAAGTTTTTGCTCAGTTATTCTAAACAATTATGTTTACTCCATAAAAAAACATTTAAAGCAAAAAGTGTTCATATTTTGGATGCCCCAACATAAAAATAATTTATAGATTATATGGATAAATTGTCACCTGCAGAATAAAAAGAATCTTTTTTGCAACTGAAAATAAACACAAATAGTTCAGTTTAAAGAGCAACTCAAAGGAAAAAATATACTTTTATTAGATCTTTTATAATATTATGTAAGATCTAACTTTAAAAGCTCCTGACTGACTGGCTTTCAAGTATTAGAACTGTTCTCAGAGATGGGCAACAAAACTTGCTTCTCTAAAATGGTTGCTGATCTCTTTCCATGTGGGTGTAGCGTGATCACATACCTGAAGATTAGAAACAGCCCAAACCTTTGCTGCTATAGACCCGCCCATGCTTTATGATCGTCATGGAGATTTTATGGGCAGCCTTGGACACTTATTGCTTTCTAACTTTCAAAGGACGGTGTGGGGTAATTTAGGCCCATGAAAAAAGCTGATTATTTTTTCTTTATTTGAAGCTTGATAATTAAAGGCAGGTATATGTTGTGCCTTCTGTGAGTGTTCATATTCAGCTGGTAACATCGGGGGTTAGACTGTACCAGATTAGAAAAGTAACCCCCCTAAACTGAAACACAAAGTTTCAGTTTAGGGGGGGGGATACTTTTAGCAGTTTTAGACTTTAAATAAATTTGGCTTAAGGTTTTGTTTTCTTAAAACTCAAAGAAATAAATCTAAATGTGAGAATGTCAATTTAAATCCTAGCGTTGGCTCTGTTCAGATCTCTGTTCTCTGCAGTGAAACTGTTGCTACATAAGCTTTAAACATGGCGGTCTGTTGTTTTAGTGTCTAATCAAACTTTATTTTCTCTACTCTTTCTCTTTCCGATAGTATAATCAATGGTTTTGCTCTGCCACTGAAAGCAGAACATAAACAGTTTCTGGTTAAAGTGTTGATCCCCCTCCATACTGTCAGGAGTCTGTCCCTCTTCCATGCACAGGTAATGTCTTTCTGGAACATTTTATCCTTACAACTACTGACTATTGGGAGGTTGACATCAATTGTTCTGCTAGTTTGTTTTAGTGTTATTGTGCTATTTTAATGTATTTTTAAGATTTTAATTATTTGGATATCTCCTGTGTTTTACCTGTTGTGCAGCGCTTTGCTCAAACAAAAGTTTTCTTTTAAGTGCTGAATAAATCAGTGTGATATAATATTTCTAGTTGATGCCTAAATACTGAGGCATCTGTAAGAGGTTGAACCTTTTTAAAGGTTACCTTTTATTTTTTCACTTTCATTTTTAGGGTTTGTTCAAATGACAAGGTGCTTGATCAGTTTCTGGACATGGGATGGATCACATGTTTACTATGTTGGGAAACAGCCTCTAAATCTTTCTCTCTATGCTTTTTAGCAGTTTAATGTTTTATCTAACAGCTCTGGGAGCCATTTGAACGGACTCTTATAAAACTTTGCTCTCTGCTTATTTTACAGCTGGCTTATTGCATTGTACAGTTCTTAGAGAAAGACCCGACATTAACAGAACCAGTAAGTATCGCTATGTTCCTTGTTTGATATCTGAACTGGAAACAACAATCTGCTCAACTGCAGATTTTCACAGTTTTTATCTTTGCTAAACATAGTATAACTTATGGACCAATGATAAAGAATATGGAGTATATAGACTGTCATTGTGCTAAAGCTATCTGGGTTTTCTGAGCCATCCATCTGTATATCTGGATGAGCTGACATCATCTGGTCCAGCAACCCTCTTCAGATTGTTCTGGAAGATGTGATTACTGTAGACCAGGTCCAGTCTGCATCTCCATCCTGCCATGATTCCTGAGCAGTTTAACTCGGCCAGCCCTCGGCCTGGAGGGACGCCCACCTTTTCAGGTTTACAACCATTGCCCCAGGTGTGAAGTAGCTGACTTGGTGTGGTTCTGTTGGCTCGAAGAAACCGCCAGAACCTCATCATCTGCTAAACAAGCTGAGACTGTGGGGTTCCCAAAGCAGACATGGAGAACATCTGATGTGTCAGCAGCAGTATGGTGTAATGCTGCTGTGCTCTGCTCTCTGTTGACTGTCCTAGATGTACTCTGTGTTCACACACGGGTTCCTGTTAAGATAGTACAATGCTGAAACTGAAGCACATTTCCTGCAATCAGAGCCGTCTTCTCTGCCTGCCTCCTCAGGTCATCAGAGGCTTACTGAAGTTCTGGCCAAAAACGTGCAGTCAGAAAGAGGTGAGGCGTCCTGATCCTTCGCACTGGGTGGGAAAGGGAGCGCTAACTCTTAATAACTGTCAGTAACCTACAAACATCTCTGTGGTGCTTCAGGTGATGTTTCTTGGAGAGCTGGAGGAAATTTTGGACGTCATAGAGCCCACACAGTTTGTAAAGATCCAAGAGCCGCTTTTCAAACAGATCTCCAGATGTGTTTCCAGCCCACATTTCCAGGTTAGTGGTGTGCTGTAAAAAACACGTAGAACAGAAACGTGGCTGAGCTTTTTTTGTAAATCTGGAGCCGTTTTTGTGTGCTTCCTGCAGGTCGCAGAGCGAGCTTTGTACTACTGGAACAACGAATACATCATGAGTCTGATCGAGGAGAACTCCAGCGTCATCCTGCCCATCATGTTTGCCAGTCTCTACAGGATCTCCAAAGAGCACTGGAACCCGTGAGTTTCCCCGAAGAGCATCTCTCTGACAGCGTGCACATGAGAAACCAACATGAACAAACTGTGTTTTAATTATTACAGAAAACGGGAAACTAACTTAAGGCTACGTTCACACTGCAGGTCTTAATGCTCAATTCCGATTTTTTTTTTGTGAAATTGGATTTTTTTGCGTGTTCGTTCACATTTCCAAATATATGCGACTTGTATGTGATCTCCTGTGTGAACTGAACGCGTTCAACCTAAGTGTCCCGCATGCGCACTGGAGGACGCGATGACGTCACACGTAACAAGCGCCCTCAGTGTTTGCGTAAGTAAACATGGATTATAATGCTGGCGCGCATTTTGCGGTCATTAATTTATTTTCTAACAGGAGCTTTCTCTCTATTTACTGCTCTTCTCATTGTAATCCGCTATGGGTGTCGTCTTTCTTCCCGCTTCTGCATAGCAGGACGCAGAATAGTGACGTTTGTCGAGTATCGGTGACGTACAGGTCGGATAAATGCGACCCGGTCGTACAGACACAGGTCACATTTGAAAAGATCAGATACGTATCGGATTCAGGACCACATATCAAAGTGGCCTGGGTCGCATTTTTGGGTGACCCAAAATCGGAATTGGGTCACTTCACGCTGCAGTGTGAACGTAGCCTAAGTGAGGAAATTAGCAACGGGATGCACTCTAGCTCAAATTAAAGTGTTCCCCAAAATGAAGTGGAGTAGACATGGCCCTCAAACCTGAGCTGAGACTGTAACTACATGTTATAGTAAGCTGGGTTGAAACCACACAGTAAAACAGATCCAGTCTAGTACTCCTCTTGTTTTTCCTATAATTCTTTTATGCAGCTTTATCAGAGTTTATGCACGTGCTAAAATACTAGATGTGCACACGTGGCAAAGGTCAACATCCACCCTCTTCCTGCTTTGGACAATTTTGAAAATCTGCCCACTTCAAATTCAATTTTTAAAATGCTTTATTATTCCCAAAGGAAAATTAAATGCAGCTTTTCAACCTTCTGTCATATTTTTAACAGACAAACTGCATGCAGACATTTAAGACTCGCAAAATGCTTTTTGGGTTCACCACCATTGTGTTCTGTTTCTACCTCTGTTTTCCAAACAAGTTTATATATTGAGAAATATGTTGAATTTATATATATATATATCTTTTAAATTAAACTAACATTTATTACCACATAAATACCAACAGTACCTAGAATAGGTGCCATTGAGTAGCGGTAACCAGGTATCAATGCGGTATCGGTCCAGATGTGAAAGCTACCCATCCCTAATCCCACTGGATGGAGATCCAGGAGAAAACAAAACTTGCAGGAGGGTCTATGTTTGCTCTTTATTTCCAAAAGTATTCGCTCACATGTTTCAGATAAAGCAGTCCAGCTTTTGAGGAAAAACCTCATAGCCCCTGTGAAGTGTCATGGTCTAGGGAGGCTGTGCTGCAGCAGGACCTGGTCATCTCACCATCATGGAGGTCACCATTCATGTGACCATATTATAGAGGTTGCTTGAGAAACATGAGACCATCTGGAGGAGAACCTGAAGCAGAGCTGGTCCCTGCAACAGGACGATGACCAGAGACATAAATTCACCAGTAAATCCACCAGGAACTGTCCGAGGATTAAGAAATACAAAGTCCCAGGCCTAGTCACAGAACCAAAGCACAGATCCTGATCTCTGGTTTCAAATGGGCTAAACATGCCAGAACCCCTTAAACATCTCCCTGCTCAAACTGAGCGCTGGGACTTTTGCTTTGGATAGAAAACACATCTTGGTTTTCTTTAAGAAGTAAAACAAGGTGCATTTGTTGTTTACAGGATTACCATGGATACATATGCGGTCCTCATCATTTCAGCTACACAGCTAGCTTAACATTCTCTATTTCCCAGAACCTCATCCTCCAAGAAACGGGCCGCTTGTTGTTTGGCAGGATTTACTAAGGAACATAAATTCCCTCTTTTTAGAAAAACTTTTTAAAGAAAAGGGATAAAAGTTACACAGTAGGTAGGTTCATGGTGCAAAATGCTAAACATGCAGATAAAAAGTCTTCAGTGAAAACACCACAACAGGTTTCATGACACTGAGAGGAGAACATTGCTCTGGTAATAGTCACACGAGCCGACATTAGGCGTCTGCTGAAAGTATAAACTCCTGCCTGCATTTAAATGATGGGACTGCAATCTGAGTCTAACCTTGCTAGACTAGAAGACCAGGATTAATGAGGCTGATGTAAGATTACAGTTTTCCTCTGAAGCGGGGAGCGAGTCTCCAGATGACTCCCCTTATGTTGCATCTTCTGCACAACAACCGTCTCCATAGTTACCACTAGGTGGTAGTAACATTTTGGAACAACTCGAGAACGTCAGTTTCATGAGAACGGGTCTTTATAGATAACTAAGGTCTCCCAATTTTCCCCATGACTAAGATTTTAAAGCTGAAAATGTGCTGTGGTTCTGTTGAAACTGACCAGCTCATGTCCTGGCATGTAAACCAGTTGACCTTTGCCCTCATTGGGTTTTTCTACTGATTTATAAAGTTGGAGCAGCTCATTCTGAACTCTGTCTTTTTTTTTCTCAGGGCCATCGTAGCGCTGGTGTACAATGTTCTAAAGGCTTTCATGGAAATGAACAGTACCTTATTTGATGAACTCACCGCCACTTACAAGTCAGACCGTCAGCGGTAAGCAGCCGTCTGTCCACTCACCATCATCACCATCACCATCATCATCATCACCACCATCATCATCAGCAGCAACGTTTTGGTTTCAGAGCAGCACCACCATGTTGACTCTCCCCAATCTTTTCTGTGTTGTGTAGCATTCCAGCAACAAACATCAGTAGATTTTATTCATTTCTACCTAATTGTTCAACACAAAGTATCACATAAGTAGAAATTAGTATCGTTAAGGATTTATCGATACTACTCTTAACGACACTCCTCATCCATCTGGTATTTTATCGGTACCATTATCAATACTTTTTTTTTTTTTTTTTTTAACAAAGAATGATCACTGACTGGTTTATTTTTTTTAAAACATTTGGAACAAAATTAAACAAAAGTACACAATATATTTTATAGTAATAGAGCAATAAAAACATTATAGAAATTATTTTATGTATAAACAAGAGCATGTGTTTTTTTTTTTTTTTTTAAGACTTACAGTTTAGGTAAGAATTTGGTTGAACAAAGGATTGTTTGAATTAAATGTTCTTTATTTAAAAATTGGTAATTAAGCAACATCATAAAATGGACCGCACATAAAATATAAATTTTAAATTTTTTGATAATTATTAATATCAATCAATCTGATTTCCATTTTTATCGATATGTTCTCTATATCGTCCAGCCCTAGTTCAGGGGGTATGAAAACTTTACCAATCGTCTGTAAAAATGTAAACTAGCATTCAGGTAGCGGTGAGCTCAGGTGGTCTCTGTGTCTGTGGCGTGTGACTGCGTCCGTCGGTGTGGGCTCATGCTTCTTCTGCCTGATGTTGTTTCAGTGAGAAAAAGAAGGAGAAGGAGCGCGAGGAGCTGTGGAAGAAGCTGGAGGACCTGGAGCTGAAGCGGGGCCTTAGGAGTGACGGGATCATCCCGACTTAACAAAGACAGTGCCGTGCTCCCCTTTGATCCTCCATGTCCGACTCCCACCCTCCTCCATCCCCGCCCCAAACTTCAGCCATGTCTGCCCAGAGCTCCAGATGCAGGCTGTGGTCTCTGGACTCACACAGCACCCGCTGGTTTCTTAATCCTTTTATTATTATTTTTGTTTCTGTTTTGTTTCTCCTGTGTTTGTGCGACTTACTTTACTGTAGATTCATCACGTCTGTTTTCATTATTTCAGCAGCACTGTAAATAATTATTTTCCCCTGAACTGATGTTATTGCAAACAGATAAAAAGAACAACAATAAAAAAGATAAAAATGGAAATGGAGAAAAGGACTTGAGGTGTCTGTGAGGGGGATGTAAACAAAAAACAAAAAAAAAACAAGGAAGCATCAAAAAAGAAGTTAGATTCATTTCTTTTCCGTTTAACTCTTCACCCCACTCCTCCTTTTCAGCACATCCCACCTTTAACTTTAATTTTGATGGTTCTCCTTTTAGTGACCTCTCCTGTCTGCCGTGTGCGTCGCCTGGACTAATTAGATTAAGCTTGATCCCCTAAAAAGTTTCCTGAAAGTTGCGTCGGATGAGCTTTCTGTCCTCTCTGGCCTCACTCGTCTGTCAGCAGGTCGTCCATCCTGTGGAAACAGGGCAAAAACGAGTGTGTTTACATGCACATGTAGGAAAAGTAGACTGAGTTGGTGCTTGGTTTCCTGTAGCTTCAGAAGGAAAGGGTTGTTTCTAGTTTGACATGCAGGTTTTTCTATTGTTTTAGCATAAAGTGCGTTTTATAGGAAGATAAATTCCTCCCTCTAACATCGGCAGCGCAGGGTGACATGCTGTAGGTTCATTCCTGCCACTTGTTAGTTTTGGATGAAACACAAAAAGGAAAGAAAACCTCTTGATTTGTGCATGAAAGCACATATCCGTAAGCTTCGTCTGAGCTGTACTGAACGCTGAGAGAGCACATCAGAGTACATGTTGGTTGATGCCTTTATCGACGGAAAGCAAACGGGCTTTAATGACATTAATGAAAGGACAGAAAATGTCCAGGATTTGACCGTCTGACCCTCTCATCACTGATCCGAGCGTTGACTCCGCTCTAAGACGAAAGAAGTTTGGCTCTTAGCTCCTAACATGTTCATGAGGGACTTTGTTTTTCCACGGCTTTAGCGCCATCTGATGGTGGGAGCAGCAGAGACGACAAACCCTGACCAACTAAAATCACATGAATACTTAGGATGAAGTAACTGATGTTCAGTGCAAAACATTCAAATCTCGATTTTTAAAGGAGAGACTATGGTTTTTGCAGGAAAAAATGGAATTTGAGCCACTGTTTCCATCTCTTAGTATTTGCATAGTGTTTAGAGGTTTTGACCAGCGGTTTGGTTCCTGACTATTTTGCCCGTGGAACTTCTTCCTTTCAGGGACTTGCATGTAAACACACTCTGATTTTCCTCCTCGAAAAACGCATTAAAAAGTGAATCATTCATCCCTGAATCTGTCCTGCTTTAGGAGACATGTTGGTAGCGGTCCGGCACTGGTTACCAGCCCACCACAACTGAGACATCAACATAGAAACAGTAAAGAAATCAGTGCACCAAAATCCTCTTCCTCCTTTTGCCACTGGGGGGCGCTGCATTGACTTCACAGTATTACAGCAACAGTGACTAAAGACGACCCTGTATATTATTTAATGCAGTACCCTGATATTCCTGTATCTTGTAGTAATTTAGCATTTATTTTTTGCTTATGAATTGTGGAGAGGATTATCCAGTATATAAAGAGGTATTATGGAACAAGACTTCCTACTATACATGTTAGTGTGTTTTCCCCTTTTAGTATGTTCTTTTTTTTTTTTTTTTTGGTCTCACTTTTTTTCCCCTCTGCTCTTGGTTTCTATCTTGTTTTCAATATTTTGATGACATTTTTGTTCATTAGATATATATGTAAATGTATATCTTCAGGGGGAGGAGGGGGGTGAGAGTTTGAGTGGGGCAGCTAGACATGGGCTCGGAGCGAGGGGTGGGGGTCAGGGTGGAGAGGAAGCATGGAGCAGGTTGGGTTTAACTGTTGGGACCTTCTGAGAGTCATCCACCCCCACACTACCCCTTCCTCCCTTACAGAATTGATGTGTGGTGTAGAATGGCCCAGATGTAATATGATTTAAAATCTGAGAAAAAAAAAAAGATCAAAAGGGTTGGAAGAATACAAATGTTTAATTATTTTAAAAAAAATAAAGAGATATTAAATTAAATCTGTTTTGTGATAACGACTGGAATGCTGTTTTTGTTTTTTGTTTGCTCCAGTTTTAAAAGTTAGATTTATTTTATTTTATAGCTACAGAAGGTGGCTGTTCAGACTGCTGCATCTGACTGACTGGTCTAAACCAAAGACACATGGCGTTACTGGGCTGAGGACAAATGGGGCTTTTGCTCTGTGGTCCAAAATCATCTTTTCAGATGACACTACATTTTCTGTTTCATTTAGAAACAAAGTTGATGAATGATTATGAGATCTGAGGAGCCATGTCGTTGGCCGCTGCTGCTCCAGTGTTTGATGTAGCCCATGTTTGATCAGCTGCATCATCAGCAGGGTGATGAGACTACAGGTTTAGCATTGTGAGTCTATGTGATCAAGGCTCCAGCTGTAAAGTAACTTTAGTTTTTATTTTATTTTCATAGGGATTAACAAGTACAGCAGTGAACCATCTGGTTTGCAGAGATGGAATTTGCATATCAAGTTGATGGTTAGGATTATTTTTTTATGTTGGCATTACATGAGCAGGTGCACCATGGGATAGGCCCATTACATTAATTTATTTATAGATATCAGCTGCAGCTACTACTGTTATTAGTTATATCAAAATATAGCATAATCACTTATCTTGGTCACTCAGATTGGCAGCATCAAATGCATATCTGGACCAGTTTTGTTGCATTGGCTCAAGAAAGGTGCAGAAATTTTACGTTGGCGGTAATGACACCCGGTTAGGCCAATCAGAGGTCACTAAAGTAAATGTTGCTTTGTTGCGTAACTTTGCTGGATCTGACCAGTGATGACATGTTTAGCCGCATATCATCATTAAACGCTGGTTGTCTAGGTGGGCTACATTGATAACTGGTGAACCTTCTGGGGAAAACCTGGTCTGATCCAGAGAGACGGTTACCATCCCACTTTGGATGGTGCAGCTCTTCTTTCTAGGAATCTTGCCGGATTTAGTAGTTCTTCAAAATGCTGACAGACCAGGAAGCAGAGCCGTAGTTAATCACACTTTTCTGCATCTACTCCACTGTTACCCTCCCATTACCCCCTTTGAGACTGTGTCTTTCGCACGGCCAAAACGGATCTAAAAGGAGCAAAATCATAAAAATCAATATGACTCAACTTGAACCAAAAAAAATAAAACAAATGTTTATTAAATGTGAGGTCTCTCCCTCCTAAGGCTGTTAGTTTAATTGATTTCTGATAATCAGATTGATTTATTTTGTCTCACAGAAACCTGGCAGCAAGAGGACTACATTAGTATAAATGAGTCAACTCCCTCTAATTATTTAAATTTCCACATTCCCAGACCTACAGGACAAGGAGGAGTAGCAAATATCTTTTAGTCTGAATTATTAATTAGTCACAGGCCAATTAATAATTACAATTCTTTTGAAAATTTAACCCTCAGTTTCCCTCATCAAAACTGCAAAGCATTAAAACCTTTTCTCTTTGATGTTTTGTATTGTCCATCAGGCTCTTACTCGCAGTTTTTGGATCAGTTTTCAGACTTCTTGTCTTTAGTGGTAAACACTGACAAGGCTATTATAGTAGGGGATTTTAACATTTGTGTTGACATTGAATGTGATAACCTTAAAGTAGCCTTTAAAATTATCCTAGATTCAATTGGTTTTGCTTAAAATATGCATAAACCGACACACTCTTGCCTTCATACTTTGGAACTTGTGCTGACATATGGCATTGATTTTGAAGAATTAACAGTATTTCCTCACAACCCTATACTATGACAATTTTTTTAATAACATTTGAGTTATCAATCCCCAAAAGGTTTCATCATAGTAGCTCTTTATCAGATAATGCTGTATCAAACTTTAGAGTCTGTCCCCCTCTTAATACCGTCAGTATTGAATACCCTGCTGATGGCAGCAATGTTTGTTCCCATTCACAAATAGACGCTCTTGTTAATGGTGTCACTTCCTCATTGCGTTTTGCATTAGACAATTTAGCCCCCTTGAAAAAGAAGGTGATTATTCACAGGAAGCTGGCTCCCTGGTTTAATTTAGAGCTGCGTTCCTTCAAGCATCTTACCACTCCACCAATTTGTGGACTGGTAAATAAGTTAATAGATGTATGCTAATAATAGTACTTACAAATTATTTTAATATAAAGTCTGTTATATAAAAATATTACATTTCTGTAATGGTATAAATTGTTTGTAGTCTACACATGCAAACTCCAAACACCAGCACAGGTTTCCTGCTCCTCTAACTGCTCTCAGTCTGGGTCAGTAGGCGACACAATCCTGAGGAAGATTGCTGACTTGGCTCCCTTCTTAAGCCACAGAGTCATTGCTAAAGAAGCTGGTTGTTCCCCAAGTGCTGGATCCAAGTATTTTCATAGAGAGTTGAGTGAAAGGAAAAGGTGTACTAGGAAAGGCATCAGTAACGGGGACAACCACGCCCTTCAGAGGATTGCCAAACAAAATTGATTCAAGATTTTGACAAAGCTTCTCAAGGAGTGGACTGAGGCAAGAGTCAGTGCCTCAAAAGCCACCACACAGGAAAAATCCTACTCATATGCTACAAGTGTCTTACCTGGGCAGAGGAGAAAAAACACTGGACTGGTGCTCACTGGTCCAAAGTCCTCTTTTCAATGACAGTAAAGGTTTCATTTCATTTGGAAATCAAGGTCCCAGAATCTGAAGGAAAAGTGGAGAGGTACAGAATCCATGTTGCTTGAAGTCCAGTGTGAGGTTTCCATAGTCAGTGATGGTTTGGTGAGCCATGCCATCTGCTGGTTCAGGTCCACTGGGTTTTACTGTTTTCTACAGTCAACCTGCAGAGCACTTCACGATTCGCTCTGCAGACAAGCTGTGTGGAGATGCTGATTTAATTTTTTTTAGACTTAGCATCTGTCCACATTGTCAAAGGTACCGAAAGCTGGACCAGTGAGCATGGTGGTACTTTTCTTGATTGGTCAGAAAACTGGCCTGACCTGAACCCTATAGAGAATCTATCAAAAGATGAGCAACACCAGAACCAACGATACAGAAGACCTGAAAGCAGCTTGCCTCATTCTAAAATGTAACATTTTACTCAAGTTAAAATCCATAGCTGTAGCTAAATCAATGTCCCATTTACTGATAAAAATTGAGATTGGTAAATCTACTTCTGAAAGTTTGACGCGAATTCTGAAGATTAACTTTGCGGGTTGAACTTTAGAGAAGCTTGCTGTTGCTGTTGATTTTGTGCAACTTAAATTTGGACTGAGTTGGTTATATTGCAATCATTTTAAGATAGAACTTTTGGTATGACAGAAGTTTTTAAACCATGTGGGATTTAACTGGGATCATAGAGACAACATAGTTTCTTTTAGGTTGAAACATTTTAATTCCCAACAGTCTTTCCATTGACAGTCGATTTCTCAACCATGTGCAGTCTTCTATTAACTTGAGCAATGAGATAATTGAATTGTTACCTCATTAAGCTTGTTAGAAATATTGAGACGCACGTACCTGATGTTTCCAATTGTAAAAGGATGATTGCAGAGAGATGAACATTTTTGCTGGAATAATGAGAATTAAACAACCAGACTCAAGTTAGCATCAGGCCTTTATTAATGTGTGTGCAGGGAGAGGACACGTACATGGCAGCATTCAGTTCCTCTCACCCAGATATACCCTTGCCTTACACCGTCACAAACCAACAGAGGAAATTGTTATCCTGTTCATTCTCCTTCTTGACACCTAATCAGGATTTATCAGGATAGTGCAGTTTTCCTGACCTACTAAACAAACCCTCCTCATTAACCTCAGTCAACTCATCTTTTCTAGCAGAGCTCCATTATAATCCCACAAACAAAAGTATCATCAGTCTAAAAGGTGTGCATATAAATTGCAGGATCATGCTCCCCTTTCTCCCTAGAACTAAGGGTGCTTCCCAGATTCAATTCTTGGACCACATTTGTTCATTATTTATGTCTGTCAGAACCAGAAGCCATGTGTCATTTTTATGCAGATGATGCCATCATTTACTAGTCTTCGAATTTCTTTGTGCAAACTTTTTAATTTATTTAATCTACTTTTAATCAGGTTCATTTGCATCTAATGTTAAACTAGTTTTAAATGAATAAAATAAGCACATCTTTTCAGGAGGTAAATCACTACATCTGTTATTCCTACAATAAAAACTGCAAACAGGACAGAAATTGAGATGGTTTATTCTTACAAGTACCTTGGTGTTATCATATATGATAAATCTTCCCTACATGAGCACAATAACAATCTAAACCAAAAACTGAGCTGGGTTTATTCTACAGAGATAAGGCCCGTTCCTCTCAGCAAGTCTGAGAAGAGATCACTCAATCTCAGTAACATTCCTTCTGCTTCTGGACTATAGTGACTTGTTTATAAACTCGTGAGCAAAATCTAAAGAAACTGGACTTGGTTTATAATTGTAATCTACATTTTATTATTCTGTGACTATTGCATTCACCATTGTCATCTGTAAGGGGCTGCTGGTTTTCCATCCGTTTCTGTGCACACAGACACGGATGATCCTTTTTGAGCATAAATTTCTATATTTCCCCTTACACGACTTCTTTTATGACAAGGCCTCACACCTGGTATGGACTGCCACTCAGCCTTTATCAGATTTTGTTTGGTTTGTTTCCAGGCTAGCATCAGAACAGAACTGGGTAAGAGAGCATTTAAATATTCACTCCGCCTGTTGCAGCTGCAGAGTTTAAGTCATGCTGAGACCTAAGGAGAAGATGCCCAATACAGATAAGGACAACTCTCCTCTAGGCTGGAGGTCTAGTTCTGGAGTCAAAATTCTTTTTTTAAGTTACAACAGTGCCAATTAAAGCCAGAGCGAATTTTCTCAGACCTGAGAGAAACTGTGGTGTGACATATCACAGACAACGCTGGTAGCGCTTTGTCTAGATAGAACAGAATGGAGCAGAGAAGATTTGGGGAGAGCTTTATTCTGTTCCCTCCTTGCAAGGATCAATAAAGTGCTGTTAACTGCCCACCAAACTGGCCTGACCTTAACCCCATAGAAAATCTATGAGGTATTGTGAAGAAGAAGATGCGATACGTCAGACCTAACAATGCAGAAGAGCTGAAGGCCACTATCAGAGCAACCTGGCCTCTCATAACACCTGAGCAGAGCCACAGACTGCTGCAGTAATCAAGGGAAAAGGAAAAGTAACTGAATTGAACATGGCTATAAAAACTATTCTATCCTTTGTTAGTCTAATGTACAACTCTAATTTCCTGAGGCAAAATGATTAGGGTTTTCTTTAGCATTAAGCCATAAACTTTAGTATTAACACATTAAAAAACTCTAAACAATGCGTTTCACTTTTTAATCAAATGTTTATAAATACATAAACTTTCAGGAATGTTCTCCTTAATCGAAATGTTACTGTGTTCACCATGGCTCTTTAAGAAGAAATTACAAACAAAAAACAAAATGTTTTTCCCCCTCATGTTGTGGAACTTTTTTAATGTATATAAATACATAATCTCCATCATCACTTTATGAATGCTGCTGTGAGAAAACAGCAAAACAGAACAAAACAATCACTCACTAACAAAACAATCATTCAAAAAGGATCTCAGTCCTGACTAACTCCATGATGCATTTGGATAATGTATTCCAAACAAATTATTTGTCTTTTAATGTCAACACTTTCTGCTCCTTTGGAAGGATTTCCTTAACAACACAGAACCTAAATCAGATTGCACTTCCACATAAAGATGTCTTGCTGCAGTTTCAGTAAAACAAATAATGGAAGGCCAAAGCTAATTAATTAAATTAGGCCAATTAATAATTGGCCGGCTAATCATTAACAGGGTCTTGATGATGTTGAAGAACTATTTATAATACTTAAGAGTAAGTTTTAACATCCTTCCAAAACTAATAAGAACAACTCATTACAAAATTCAAGACAATGCAGATGTGGATTTTAATGTCACACTAAGACTTTATGAGTGAGAAGAACTGTAGCTGTAAAACATGAGGGCATCAGCAGAAAAAATTAAACTGCTTTTAAGATCAATGAAACCCAAGAGCCCGATAACGTCCATTAGTGTTTGGGTGTTTGCTCACAATGTTTTCACTGGAATAAGATCTTCCAAAAAGTTTTTAGAGGGTAAAAATCCAACCTGCAATCCAATCTGGCGGAGCGCATAAAGAGCAGCATCATTACAACACTGTCAGAACCTGATTCTTCCCACTTCAGTCCAATGTGAACAAAGGAGTACAATGTTCTAAAAGCCTATGTTCCCGAGCCTCATCTCTGGACGCATATTTTCTGGTTCCTCGTTAGTAAAGGTTGGATTCTAGTGCCAGCTGAGAATGATGAGCCAAGTGGAAGATGCTGCTAGTATCCATCGTCATATTCACCATCACAGCCATAACCTGGAGGGTAAGAGAGAGACAAAAGAATGAAATCTACAGTCTGTATTCAGTTGATTATTTCAGGTTTATGCTCAACTCTCATTTGAGGTTAGAAAAGTTAAGAAAAATAGGCTTAAAGTAGGAAAGCATGTACTTTTATTACTGATTTCCAGTTATTTAATGTACTTATCTAGTTACCCATCGCTCAGACTTTACAGGAAGGGTCAGAGCAGAGTCGACCTAAGGAGACTAGTGTCTTTTGGAGTGCAGAGGGCGCTCCTGAAGACCTGCTTTGACTCTGTGGTGGCATCAGCCATCTTCTATGGTGTGGTCTGATTTGTTGGAGCAGCAGCTTATTTACAGCTGAGAGGAAGCGGCTGGATAAACTCATTAGGAAGGCCAGTTCTGCTCTAGGAAGCCTCCTGGACCCAATGCAGGTAGTCGGAGACAGAAGGACATCACAGTTGGACAGTGTCTCCACCCCGTGCATGGAGCTGTTGCAGAGCTCCTTCAGTGACAGACTGCTGCATCCTAGATGCACAAAGCAGCGTGATCGCAGATCCTTCCTCCCAGCTGCTGTTAGACTTCAGAACCAGCACTGCTCCCAACAAACTCAGTGTTATCATCTCTGCTGCTATGAGATGATAACACTGAGATTGTTTTATTCTTGTAAATAGTCTGTTTTTATGCCCAAGAATACATTTTGCAAATTTAAAAAAAAAATTACCCAACTCAACCCATGTTGCACATTTCTTTAATCTGAGGATGCCTTTTTAAATAACTGTACAGTATTTTTTTCTTATATTGTATATTTGCCCAGCAGATGGCAGGAATGTTGTTTCTTCCCATTCACAAATTGATGCTCTTCTGGATGGGGATACTTCCTCATTGCGTTTTGCATTAGACAATGTAGCTCCCTTGAAAAAGAAGGGAATTATTCACAGGAAGCTGGCTCCCCCTGGTTTAATTTAGAGCTGCGTTCTTTGGAAGTATGTTAGTAAAATGGAGAGAAAATGGCGCTCTACACATCAAGAGGAATTCTACCTAATCTAGAAAAACATAAAATTGTTCATCCTCAAAGCAGCCTCATGTAAGTTTTGACCCAAGTATTAGCTTTTTTGAAATATATTACAGGATTTTTCTAGTCAGTATACAGCACTTGGCACGTGTAGATACTCCGTACGAGCTGCCCTTCTGAAAAACTCGCCTATATAACTGAAGAGGGTGGGACATGTCATTTAAATCCAATATTAACAGGTGTCCAGGGTTTCCTTTTTTCACCTCCAGAATATTAACAAAATTTGAAATATTTTGTCCCAGAGTGATGCTGAAAAACTAGTCCATGCACTTGTTACTTCAAGCCTTGACTATTGCAATTATTTACTATCAGGAAGTCCACAAAACGCAGTTTGAAGCCTTCAGCTGATGAAAATCAACAAGAGGAATCATATTTCTCCAATTTTAGCTTCACTCCATTGGCTTCCTGTTAAAATCAAGAATAGAATTTAAAATTCTCCTTCTCACGTATAAAGCCCTTTATAATCAAGCTGGAGGACATCAACATCTATTTTTCTCATTACAAAAAAAAGTAAAAAAACAAAGCAATTGGACTTGTTTTCCGTAGTTGAAGACGTTTCACTTCCTCTCCAGGAAGCTTTCTCAATTCAAAAAGTCTGGAGTAATGTGGAGTACTAAGCTTTATACAATTGGCAAACAAAGGCCTTGTAATGGCTTAGATAGTATGCAAATTCAACAGAAACAGGTCCACCCCCTTAGTAATGGGCGGTCGTTAAAACCATTAAGCCAGCAGATTGGACCGAAACTGGTCCACTCCTCTTTAACGAGGAGTCGTTAGGGTTGTTTATGGCTTGTCTTAAAGGAGCGATGTTATGATCACCCATATGAGGATGAGAATTAAGGTGATGATTCACCTCAATTCGTCTGCCATTACCCTCACATTTCTAACATAGAAAGTACTACAGGATCAATGTGTGCTTTTTCCTTAGATATGAAACCCAAACACTAATGAGACAAACGTGGTTGATGATTATGCAGTATTTTTTTCTAGAAGTTAATTTCCAGTGTATCAAGGTTAGCTACTGGACTGGACTTTTGTAACACCGTTCCTTGGGGTCTCTAGGAAGAGTCTTCAGAGGCTCTAATTGTCTAAAACTCTGCAGCTAGGATCCTGATGAGAGCGCAAAAATATGAACATGTCCTACCCATTCTTCACAGGCTTCCCATCTCCACCACAATCAGCTACTAAATCTCTCTCCTACTTGCTGCTCGCACCACAACATTCCCTCTGCTCCACTCAGTCAAACCTGCTTCAGAAGCCAGAAGCAGGCTGAGCACCACGGGGGACAGAGCTCTCTGTGCTGTTGCTTGTCCCTGACACTTTGAGGGCACCATAATCCACAGGTGGCTTTACAAAGGGACTAAAAACATTTATTTTTAGTAAAGCATTTATTATTTTATAGCTGGTGACTATAACGGAGAAAGAATGATCCTCCAATAAATTTAAGAGACACTAGAAACTGGCAGATGACTTGGGCGGCTTATTTTTTTGCTGGAGAAGCACCGAATGATCAAACCTGAGCTTTCATTAAAAAACAAAAACAGCTTCTGAATTATTGTATTTACAAAAATAAAAATTACAATTTTTAATGATTTTTTGGGAGTGCTAGCGGACTGAAATATTGTAAGTTCAGAACAGATACTTTAAAATACAATTTGTGATTTCTGAAACCTTTACTATATAATAGAAAACTTTGCCATTTCCACAACAAGTATACTGAAGTTCATCCTCTGCAGTGTAACCCTCCCCCCCCCAAAAAAACAAACAAACACAAAAAGGCAGTAAAATGTGGATTATTTCCAGCACAATTGCAGAATTTCACAAGCACTACTAAATGTGCAATCATTCCTATGAGCAAATAGGGAAAATGAATGTTCTATTGGGCTCTCCAGTTCCCGTAACCTGTCAGTTCCTGGGGTCCCATCAGTTTTCCTCTCCACAGAGAACCAAACGTTGAGCCCTGATCAAAGGGCTCGCTGAAATACTGCTGTCCTTTGGAAAACTGAAAAACTCAAAGCTTAGTGTAAACCTTAGGGCTCGAGATTTTTATGAATCTAAGAACAACTTTTCTCTACGTTTTGTCAGCATAGGATAGACAGAAGACACAAGGATACATTCAGAACCACGGAAAGAGTCATAAGAAGCCAGACGTGAATTCATTCAAGATTTTGTTGCTGTATGTGACAAAGCTAAGATTAATTTAGAAAAAATAAAGGATATTACTTTAGACATATCTAGGTGTTGAGCTCAATTCTAAAACATTTTTAAAACAATGATTTTCTTTTTTTATTGAAATTGGGGAGATTCTATGTTTTGCACAAAATGTTCTCATTCTTTATAGAAATGGCACCAAGTATTTGAAATGCCTTGCAAGAGCACTCACAGCTCTGCTGAATCACAGCACTGTTATATTTGTGAAAGTAGAATAACAACACGCAGAGCTCTTTGGTTACTGCTTTGTTTGTTATGTTTCATTTACTGCACAATTACACAATATCTGGGTTAACAATAACTATTAGAATGGAAAAAAAATGGAATGCAAGAAAATAGAATCAAACCGAATTTGGAAAATTATTTAAGGGATTCAATGGGGGCCTTAAGTTTATTCTTGTTTTTGTCGTCCATCTTCTACCCAAGGACAAAAGGTAAAAGGGACCACATGCTAGTAGGTCGTTCTTTTGGGTTGTGGCGATAACAGTTTGCTGAATCGCCGACTCTCACCGTTGGAGTGGCCTGGGAGAAAGTCAACAACCCAGTGGCAGGTGAAGGACGAGAGCGGTCGGTTGGTCAGCTCGGGTACTAATCTGTGAGAAACGGTTGTGTTGGATGGAGAGCTAAAATCCAAAGAGCGTGCATGTTTAGCTCCCACATTGGTCCAGGTAGGTCAGGGCAGAATGGAGAGCTATGTGGCAACAGCTGCCTCTGTGGATCTGTTAGCTCTGTGGGCAAACTGCCATTTATCAAGGCCTGGTGGGAGACTGCCACAAATATGACTTCTCAGCAAAGCATTTCCATCACTATTGGTGTTAGTGCGATTGATCTGCAGTCATCTAGGGTGCCAGCTGGTCTGTGCAGTCTCTCAGTACCCGTCCAGGAACAACACTGCCTCCAGCTGCTTTCTTCAGATTTACTACTCTTAGCAAGCGCCTAACCCTAACCCATACTCCTCCACCATGAGGGTGGGAGGGCTGCTGATGGGTACTTTAAGTTTAACCCACAGCTAAATATGGTTTGGACAGTGCTGACTGCATTTTTGTTATATTCATTTTAGGTTTTGGGGTGAATCAATGTTGGCTATGATCTGAAAAAGTTTTATTAATCTTAACAGGAAACAATGATTGAGCTGGATTGCGCATATAAACATTTAAATTTATGATAAATACATTTCTTGGAAAATATTTTATTAAGAAATGTCAATTCTTAATAAATCTCATGACCTTCAGGCTCACTGTGTAAAACGTTTGGTTTATTTCAGCTTGATTCAGTATTTTCCATATACCAGGCGTAAATATCCGAACGTCTGTTTTTGTTGTATTACTATGTGATTATAATTAGATAAATGATAGCTGGTATTATACCCACTACTGTTTTGCACTTTAAATGTGTTAAGTTAGAAATAAAGCTTTGGAAAATAAATGAAAAGCCGTCTTGGAGATGCTGCCGTGTCCCAGCCTCTCTTTCTCACCGACACACATTTGCAGCTGGTCTGTATCGGTTCACACGACTCGGCTGCTTCCACACTGGGCTCAAAACATTCAAACATGTTTGTTTAACTGCGACTGAGTTCAGGTCTGCTCCCCCTGTAAGCCAACTGTTGCTGCTGGAGATGGATGCTGAATTTTCCTGACAGAACTGAGGCTGAAAATGGATTCTAATATGCGTAGTGGATCCCCATCTTTAGATGAAAGTTGTCTTTTTCGCACCAGAGCATTTAAAACCTCTTAGTCACTTACTCTGGATGACAATACCATGGCTCACAGTTTAACAGAACTCCTGGTGTCCTCCATCTCTGTCAGCTTCCTCTTGCCAAATTTCAGTGTGGGGCAGCTCCTCATGGAAGATGGCAGGGGAAATGCTGGACTAGGTTTAAAACTTTGCTTTTGAAGAAGCTTGAGTTATCTCTGTGATTATGTTGCTATGGATCAGGGATCTTCAATTCCGGTCCTCGAGGACCAGGATTCTGCAGCTTTTAGACGTGTCCCTGATCCGACACACCTCAGTCAAATAATCATTAGCAGGACTCAGCTGAATTAGCTCTTCAGTTTGCAGTCAAATTCTCCAACTTGATTGTGTTGTGTTGAACCACAGACATTTAAAAGCTGCAGGACACCAGACCTCGAGGTCTGGAATTGACCTAGGTTGCTGGATGACCCCTTTTCTTCCCTTTGCTATTTTGTTCTAAAACTCCACATCTATAAATGGTCTCTAAGTATTGCTGCCAACAACTTTATGTCCACTTTTTGTGTTTGGTCCTCCTGTAGAACATACACCTGGCACTGCATGTCCGCTCTGTCTTCTCAAAGCCACAGTTATTTGCAGAAGATAGCGGCTGCCACTGCCTCTGCTGGAGGTTTCCTCCTGTTAATAGGGAATTGCTCCATGCTTTCTCAGTATGAGGGATTGCTGCAAAGAATGACTCGATGCAATCAGCTGGGCTTCTTTGGACAGATAACGTTTTAGAAATTGCAGTTTTTAAACTAAAATGAACTGCATTGTATTATATCTATGTTTGAATTGAATGTAATTACATGAATGTGTTTGAAAGGGGATGTGATGGTTGTACTGTACATGTATGAGCAGGATTGAATTTTTACTTTTTTCTACATAACTGAACATGGTTTGGACCTTTTTGTCTTGTAAAGAGCTTTGAAATGACAGTTGTTGTCAAGTGGTGATATAAAAATATATCAGGTTAAATTAAATAACCTCAGTAGGGGTGCTCTGTGGTACTCCACCCACTGCGGCTAAGTGAGTAGTCTTCTTGCAACTGGAGGGTTGTGGGTTCCATTCCAGCCTGTCACGTCACATGTTGATGTGCCCCTGGGCAAGGCGCTTAACCCCAAGTTGCCTACCGGTTTGCATAATGGTGTATGAATGTGTGCGCGTTAGTGAGTGGGATTAGGTGTGTGTGGCTATAGTGTAAAACACTTTGAGTGGTCAACAACAAAAGGAAAACTTTATACTGGAAGTATTAATCTAAATTAAGTTTATTAAACACTCTCTATGGTTAAAATAATGTTGCGTGCTTAAACTGACCTTCACCACCCAGCAGCTCCATGGCACTGACACAGGTCTCCTCTTCTTCCTCCTCTTCATCATCTACATCATCATAGGAGACGGGCCCGCTCTCGACAACAACTCCGCTAGGAGGCGCTGCTGGAGTCACTGATGGGGGGCTCGAGACTTTAGCCTGAGGAAACAAGAAATTATCATTGTTTGGATGCAGAGACGCCAATTATTTTTATATTTTTAGTGGAATATATAACTTATATAAATACATGGCACTGCTCTATTGCAGAAAAGATATTTAATTTGCTAAATATAGCGATGAAGTGTGACTTAGGTCTTTTAAAACCTTACAGTAAATTACTTTAGAGCCTAATTTTTGGGACTGGGTTCATTTATATACATTAAAAAGGTGAGAAGTTAATTAGAGCTTTGCAGTAAACTATTTCTTAATGGTTCAAAAGTGGTACTAAAAGGGTAGTATTAAGTATTTTTTATTATTATTATTTCATAGTC
Source organism: Fundulus heteroclitus (assembly GCF_011125445.2). NCBI lineage: Eukaryota > Metazoa > Chordata > Actinopteri > Cyprinodontiformes > Fundulidae > Fundulus > Fundulus heteroclitus. Next base: position 29,735,133 of record NC_046379.1, on the reverse strand, counting down.
TTCATATTGTATTAGTTAAATCTTCTCCCACCAAAGAGTTTATAATGTTCCTGAGGTCAAAATGTCAGTCATTGTCTGACCAGCCGAGTCCCTCTGGTGTCTACAATACGAGCTGTGTTTGAGTAGGAGGAAAATTAACTTTAATAGGAAGACACTGAGGAAACATTAGGAAAGTAAAACTAGACCAAGACCTGGGGAAATGGTGGAAAACTGAAGAAATGAAGTAGAAGCTGTTTTTAAAGAATAGAGCAAATTTTAAAGTATGTTGGAAATAAAAATTCAGAAAAACTGCATCAAATTGCCTACAAAATTTAGAAAACAAAGTCAGTGGATAGGTTTAATGGTTCCAGAAGTTACCAATTTACTGTAGTACTGGATGTGGGCCTGACATGACGAATTTGCATTCATAGTGCTTTTGATTTTTGTTACAAAACAAAATCTTCAAATGTGGCATGCATTTGTATTCCTTTACTCAGATACCCTCAAATTAGTATAACATATACACACAGAAATCTGGCCTTTAGTAGTTCGCCAGAAACAAAGGGACATATCAGGCATGTGGGACATGATGACCTACATGTAAAATGCTATAGACTGGGTTTACAGCACAGCAATAACCTCTACCTAAAACTAAATCTGTCCACAATCAATCAATTATTTGTATAGCTCTTTTTTCACATCCACAATAATGGGTGAGAAAAATAATGAAAGAAAACCTAAAAAGTAGAATAAAACAAGGTAGATGAAACAATCTTGTTAGAATTTTTTATGTTTTATTTTATCTTCCATAATCATCATATTTATCATGTGTTTACTCAATACTATTAAAAAGGTTTTTAGGTTTGAGTCTATTCAGATATTAAAGTGTCTTTCAGATGACTAATCTTTCTCTCCTATGTGACAGAGGAAGGTTTTGTGACGAGAAAAAGTCTCATGATATTAAGTTGTTTTTACAGCACTATCTGCAACTGTGAGGAATTGCCCCTCACCATCTGTGGCAACTCCTCTCCTTTCCAAAGAAATGCTCAATTGTTTTGTGGAACTGAACTGCTAGTTTGTGAAGTTGAAGGTCACTTTGCAGTTTGCTGCCCTGGGAAAATAAAAAGGGGGGAGGCACGGGGGCACTTCAGAGCGATGGGAGACACATGCCTGAGAGAGTGTTCCTGTGCGCTCTCCTGGCAAGATTTATAATTAACTACTGCTGTCTTTCCTTTTTGTTTTGTTTTAATTAATGTTTTAGGTGTTTGAACCTGACAACCAGGTGGTTAGAACCAGAAGTGCTGCCACAGTTTTATGTATTAAAACCACCTGAATAAAAAAGTATTGAGCTTTGATTTAAAAAGATTCAGTTTAAAGTTCAGGAAACTGATTCCAGGCCAGCCACAGAAAAAGCTTGGTCACCCTGATGATCGTTCTTTAACAGCTCGTTCAACACTTACTCACGGTTCTTTGGAGCCGTGAGTAAACGTTGACTGTCTGACCTCAAGGACCTGCTGTGAACGGAAAATGTCAATAACTCCGCTAAATAAGGGTGGATAGGCTGTTAAGAGCTTAAAAAATAAATAATAAAGGTTTAAAATCCACCCCAAACAGACAGGAAGACAATACTGTGAAAATAAAACAGGTGTAAATAAATGACAAAACTTTTCTTTGCCATCAGTCTCTCAGGTCCCGTCATTGCTCCGACTCTTCCATTTGCATCCATGTGTTTGGGTGAGATTGACTTTGAAACATATCATGAATTAATCTGAATAATCAGAGACCAGCGTAACGTGACATGGAAGGCAAAAGTTTCAAAGCATTCAAACACTCATCTGTCAAGCATCCTTTACAAAATGACTTACACAAAAAATAACTTAAAACTAAAATAGAATGGGAATGCTGTAAAATAAAATGTCAGACACATTTTACTAGAAAACAAATGTGATAAATACCTTTTATTTGTTAATTTATGTTTACTTCTTTGTCTTAACCTTTTCCCAGCAATTTGGATTGACAAACCACCACAGATTAACCCACATTATTCTGACTCTTTCCTTTATATACCCACAGATTGCTGATATTGGGCTTTTAGTGGCGACATATGCCAAAGACATGCTGCTGCTATTGCAGTGAAAGGTGAGTCTACACAATGCTGACTCAGAAAGTATTCTCTCTCTGACCGCAGAACGGCCTCCGAGTGTGCAGTACTGGTGTAGAGCCAAAAGAAAGGGCATTTTGCATTAAGTGATGACGCAATCATGCACAAGGCTGCCAGCTTCTGGATTCTATGGTTGTTGAATTCACACACATTTTTATAACACCTGTGAAATGCAATAATATGGCATGATTCAGTCCATATATTTTCCATCCTGTTGGTAAGAGCAGTCAAATTTTTAAGTCAATCTTCAGAAAATCAATTAAGTCATTTTTTTACTATTGATGAATTGTAGCCTGATTTTAAGAGCTTGCCTTGTTTGAATAACTCAAATAGAGAGACGTGCAGTGAAGTTATAAGGTATAGCGCAAATTATTTTACATGTTCTACTATAAAATCATCTGGTGGTGGCGAGCTTGCCAGACTATAAGGAAATTGCAAATATAATCTCTTCATTGGGTATTAGTGCATCAATCATCCTTCTGTGGGTTTCAGATTGATTTGAATATAATCAAGATAATATTTTGTCAAAATATCAGTGGGGTATTTGAAGGAGTAGAGGTTTCAATGGTATTTTGCCAATTCAATTGTAATTTAGTTACTAGAAAGCTCTTTAGCAGAATAAATTCCAGCTAAACACTGTTTCAGCTTTAAAACCCTGAGCTGACTCTGTAAGCGTTATTCCCACTAAACCCCACATTCCTCCTCAAACAGAAAAAGTTTGGTTTTCAGTAATTGTGTTCAGCAGATTTCTGTCCACTTTATGTCAAGCTGTCAAATATTCAACTTAGTTTCTGACCACATCTCATTACAGTGCAGAATAAGGAAGTGACGTATGTCTAAAAAAAAAAGGAATTTAAAATACAAATCAAACAGCAAAACAGAGCAAAAACTACAACATGTGAAAATGTGTAAAGCTATATAAAATTTAATTTAGCTTGATTTAAATTCCTATTTACATTCAGAGGGCCATCACAGTCTGAATGTAATCTATTTCTGATTGGAAAGCTGTAAAGCCATAGGCAGGCCAAATGAAGATATCCTGACTGTTCAAAGTATTCAATGATTTATATCGTATGCGTTACACACACCTGCCATTCTCTGTTGGGTGGTTTTCCACAAAGCTAAGTTCTAGATGCCCTTCCTGTCTCCTTCAATTTGCTGCTACTTGGTTTTATATTTAGAAAACTATCATTGATCTCCCTTTTATGCAGATGACTGTCCAATCTATATATTCCTAAAGTAAAAAGGCACATGCTGTGCAGCCACTAGTTCAATGTCTTGATGACAAAGCATGGATAGCCTTTAATTTGTATTTTGTCAGAGAGCAACAGACTGATGTGGCTTTTGGTAACTCTGCAGAGACTATTTAATAAGATGGCTGTCACATATCTGGAGGTCAAAGTGAACCCCTAACCCCTTAAATTTGACAATCACACTAAGGCAGTTATTAAATCTAAGCTTTTTCAGTTGAGGCAGGTACCTAAAGTAGAGCCAATTCTCTCAAAGTAGCACTTTAAGACGGTAATCCACACATTTGTTACCACTCTGCTGAATTTGTGTAATGCATTTTATGTAAGGATCAGTGCTTCGTTCATCACTTTTCTCCAGAGGGTGCATAATGCTGCAGCTCATTTTTTAAATGGCCGTTGGAAGTTTGTGCACATTTGCCCCATTTTTGCTTCCCTTCACTGGCTGCCCATTTCTTTTAGGAATCATTTTAATTATTTGATTTGATTTTAAAGCCCTCCATGGCCTTATTCTACCCCAGATTTCTGAACTGTTGCAGCCTTACACACTGCTCTCTCAGGTCAGCTGTTAAGCTGCAACTCCCTGTACCTAGGACAAGGATAAACTTAGGATAAACTAAACTCATGGTTATTCTGCAGCAGCTCCCAAACTGGGGAATGATTTGCCCTTGGAAATTAGGAAGGTGTCCTCATTTTATCCTGACATTCAATACCCTGTGAGGTGATAGTTTTAGGTCATTTAATTGATTTGTATTGTGTTTTATATTATTTTATTACAATACCACTCTACTTGTTTGTAAAGGGCTTTAGTTGTTGTTTAACTGTCCAACTGCTTGTTTAAAGTGCTTTACAAATTAAGTTGGGTTGGTTTAACAAAGGAGATAAAATTCTAGCCAGAGACATGTTCTTTTTGAACTATTCTCAATAGTAACCATTACTACAGCAAAGATACCAAATCAAGATGAAGGGGGGAGGGAACACAAGACAAAGAGGTTCACCTCTGAAATTGCCTGGGTGGACATTTATTTAAGCCAATCTTCTCTGCGGGACACTTGGCGTCAGTGTTTTATGGTCGAGGAGCTGGAGGCTGAAGGGGAAATGCAGGCACCGTCTATCATAGTCACAGGTTATAGGTCTAATGTCTTATGTAAGCATGTTTACATCACCCTGCTCAGGGACAAGCAGATGCAAAGTAGCTTTAGGCTATATTCTGCTCATTAATATGCACTGTCCCTGTTTTAAATGAATACATCAGAATTATACTGTAGTTTCAGCAGTGTCATCCCATTGTCATATAATGACAAGACATTCACCATATCCTGATAACAGTTTAGGACCTCTGTAACATGAGTAGTAAATTAGATCAGAATACCTGTTCATTGCCTGCGAAAACAGAATTCAACAATGATAAACTATCAGCTAGTGACCAAAGTCTTTTTTTTTTGGTTGAAAACAACATATACCTTTTTAGAGTTGGTGAGTTGTAACCCAACTTTGAGTATGAAAAGGCATGTGTTCAAATTTTATGCCCCCCCCGACTGCAATTCAAAAGTTATGAAAATCTGACCCAATTTTTATTGGCTGACGCAGATGAAGATATTTTTAATAAAAAGGGCAAAATTATCAAACATGTAATTCTTCTTACAATATAATAGCAAAAAGTAGCTTAGTTATAACACAAATTAAAACTAACACAAATTAATCCTCTTAATAACCACACCTTTTGCATACTCTGTTCAGTCAGAGTAAATAGAACCACATCTATCCACTAACTTTTTACTTAGAAGTGGACATCCAGCAAGTGTTTTCAAATACTGTTCTTACTGATGAGAACAGACTGAATCTTAAAAAAAAATTGATTGAGGCCAAAAGAATTTGCAAACTAAATGCCTTTGTAATGGTAATCATTTTGAAGTTATGGATCTGCAGTTATTACATCTAAAACAGCAAAAGGTCCTACTAGTGGTGGTAGTGGTGGTGCAGTGTGTGTGTGCTCCAATGCATTGAGGCCTCAGTTTTCTTTTATCATTTTATTGTAGAATATAGGATGTACTTGATACTTCCAGCTGCCTTGTTAAAATAAGAATTTCTACATAAGAGAAAACAATATATTAGGCACAGGGCAAATGAAGAGCAAGCTCACCTGCTCCACAGCCAGCTTCTTGGTGGGTTGTCTGGAGATGAATGGCTGTAACCTGCAACACAAGTGATGAGGATTATAGATATACAACGTCTCTTCTGTTTAACAGGGGAAAAAAATGAAAACAAATGGAATTACCCTTCCTTTCATCCTCTCTAAAACCTAAAAGCATGTAATAGTCTATCATAAGGACCCCTATTCACATGTTTACAAAATTCCATTTCAAGTCCACAAGAAATATCTACATAAATATACACTGGGCTCAATAAATATAGAACACCTTGGAAATACATCAACTTGTCACACATCTTGTTTTGGTCTACAGATAGTGCTCAACATCCCACCTAGTGGAGAAATGTAGCTTATTTCTCATTTAAAAAGGGTTCCTTTAATTTTTTTGAGCAGTGCATATACATATACAAACACTTATCTGCCCATGCCAAGAGCTCTTTTTGTTTCCTCAAACTTTTTTCAGGTAGGTATCGCTCCATAAATGACCCAAGTTTGATGTGGATGAATGCATGAGATGATCTTGACAATAGTAAATGTTTTGGGAAATACCTTATTTCACATGTGACAACGGTTATTTGGCAGGACAGTAGCGGTGACTGAGATGTTTTTCAATCTATAAAATAATGACTAATCAGCTGTTGACCCTCAAAATATTACCCACCAGTTAAATAGTAAGATGTTATATCAGGTTTTTCCAGTCATACTAACCAATCAAAGTTCGTTGGGCTAGTGACTCATTCACCAAGTTGTAAATATTCTGACTTCAATCACCGCTACACTGGTCACTTCTTAAGATGCTATAGAAAAATAAAACATAGAAGTCTATAGAAAACCTAAACATTCTTTATCAATGGCTACTAAAGCACATATGGTCTAGCTATTAGTCTAAATCAGCACATCGGATTACATTAGATGTTCACTTTCATTTAGCTACTCTTAAAGGGGACATTATGTTTTATAATGCCTTCCTTTTAATATTGAAATCATTCACTTGTGGTCTATATAAAGTTGAACTGCAATGTTTTGGTCTGAATTTCTGGTCATTATTGCCCCATAGTCCGTCTTTTGCCCTGTTCAGATGTGCGTCTCAGAGCAACTCGTTTTCGGGCTGTCTCTTTGAATGCAAAAGGAGGCACTTCACACCCTGCCCCCCTCCAGGTCACTCCAGAGCACTCCACTCCACCCCGTTCAGCCATTTGTATAGTCTGCCAGGGGACAGTGGAATGAATTGTCTGGGTTGATACACCCAACAACTTAACATTTTCTATTCACTTGTAGCTTTGGCATCCTTCAGCTTAGACTCCAAAATCGCAGCAATAAATAAAAATGCCGACATTACAAAATGTGTAAGTAGGAAGTTCATGTCCTCGTTTAGCAGCTCTGCAGCAAATACTGTAAAGTAATTGTGCAAAAAAAGTAATAGAAAAGAGAAAAGTGAATGACTTGAAAAGGCAAGGTCAGGGAATACGCACGACATAGAAACTAAAACACTTAAAAAGGAACATCTAAGGAGAAGCTAAATGAAATAACAAAGCTAAGTTGTGGCAGTAATAGTTACCTATAATGTGCAAAGAGCTACTGTGATTTCTTGCTTCTCATCCAAAGTGGTTTGGACTGTGTTGACATTTTCTGTTCCAATTTTATTTTATTACAATGCAACACTTCAAACGTGGCAACTAAAGTGATCGAAGATTTTGCCAGATTTTATCATTTAAAAAAACTCAAAAGAAATATCAAAAAATAAAATATCAGGTATGATACTATATTCCTTTTGGATTTATTTCAATGCAGGTAACCTAATGTACAGAATGTAAGGGCAGCAGCAGGTTTCTGTGTAGAGGCACAAGGTGTGAAGAAATAAGTCAATTGGTGACTGATGGGCCCAATCTAATTTTAATAGCCCCTTTAATTAATATTTTCTTGCCGGTTTATAATTATGGTTTCTGTTTGTCTATTACATATAGTCCTGATGAAAGATATAGAGGTTTGTGGTTGTGGTAGAGAAAACCTGAAAAAGTTCCAGTGGTAGGCAAGGCACTGCAGACTCAACCTCCCGGTTTCATCTACAAAAATCTTTGGAAATTATTAAGTGTTTACACTACAGTTTTAAGGAAACTAAAGCTAGTAGCTCAATAAGGCACTCCAGCGATTATTACAAGCCTCAATACGAGCCTCCTTTGTTGACTGAAACCCGTCTGTAACTTTCAGTCTTGGGCGTTAGAATGAGAAGGAGCTCAGACATAACGTTGAGTGACATGCTGTCTCTCTGAGAAGGTAATCTTTGCTTAGACAGAGAGAGAGATAACCACTGGCAGTCATGCTTAAGTAGCAACCCAACACACACCGGCTGAAATTAACATAACTCCCGGAGGCTCCCCACCTTCCTCCATGCCCACTCAGCCTGGTGCCGAGCTCAACACTCACTGATAAGACAGAAAGTGTGAGAGAGCTTTTAATTAATCTGCTGTAACCAAGGTAAAGGGACGGGGGAGCAGGGAATGTTTCATCTGCAGCCCCCCACTACCCACACACTACCTCCTTCATCCTCAAACCTCTTTATAATATCCCAGACAAGTTGGCAGCCAACTCATCGCATAGAGAAATATCCAGGTCTTTCTACATGTGTTAGACAAGAGCTGCTCCCCTGGGCCCTGGTCTGGACACTGAGCGAGAATATGTAGGCTGGTAAAGGTAAAACAGAAAAAAGAGAGAAAGTCTGAAAATGCAAACAAATGTCACACATAGACCAAGAAGGGAGTGTTAGGAAGCAGGCCAAGGATAAAAGTGACAGTGGCATCAGGTGCCACAAAAATAAAGGCAGGCACTAAGAAGCAGGTGAGGTGGGCAGACAAGAACCACAAAGGATGAGTGTTTACATGAAATTAACATTTAAATCTATAGCCAAAGCAATTAGGTAACAAGTGGGAACAGATACAGAACAGCAATATGTAGGCATCTCTTATTTCACTTGTTCTTCCATCGTGAGAAACAGTTTCCAGTTTTACCAAACTGCTACATTTCTAAAGAAAGATTGCAACCTTGGAAAAGAATCCTAAAAAGTAACAATTTCCGCAAAAGCTACAAAGTTTCACCAGGGTCTAACCAGACAACTTAGACAGTTTTTCAATTGCTCTGCAGAACCAGTTTGGTTTTCCAGCAAATGAGAGCTAATGGACCCAGGTCCTCATGTCACTATACGTCATAACGTCTAATCCAGTTAATGTTTGATCCTCCTCCCATTTTATTCTTTGTTTGCGACCAATTAATGTGCATGGGGACAGTTTAACTACACAAATCAAATTACTTACTGCAGTTTACACTCCGAACAGATGCCCTGATTTTATCATCACTCGTCAAGAGTCTCTGCGGACATCCACATGAAACCCAGATTTTTGAGTCTATGTTGCTGCGAGCACAGGCAGGGCATATCCTGAACTCAGTCAGAGGTTAGTGCCAAACATTCAGCAAATGAAGGAAGTGGCAAGTAAGAGCATGAGCAGAAATAAAAACCAATCAAGCCATTTCTCCCCAAAAAAATGCAGCGAGTAGAGATCTGCTACTTTTAGTTTGAGTTTTTTAGTAGTGAGGTTCTACTAAAAATAGGTGATGTGAAGGAGACAGTTTCATATAAAGAAATAAAAGGAAACATTGGAGATTTGGGGGAAAGTTTTCCACTTTGTTCAAAAGATACCCCCAGAAAAAGACGCAACTGAGCGTGCAACTGAGCGTGCAACGGCGCTATTTAACTATAATTGCCCAACTAATTTCAGAGACATTCTGAAAAGGAGGTTGACATCGACAGGGGCTGATTAAAAATCCCTGCAAATGAACAAAGCGTGGCGGAAGGAGCAAAAATCCATGAATAAGATTCAGTTATTTAGTTCAGCAGCTGAGAAGTGCAAGTTTCATTAACACACACGGACAAATATGGATTTAAAAGGCAAATAATCGGCTGTGAGTGCAGCTGGAAACGGCACATTGACCTACTCAAAGTCTGTGGCGGGAGATTTCAAAATGCGCAAGAAGATGAGACACAGTCAGCTTCAGTTATTCTGCCATTTATCAGACAAATTATTCTCATTGAAGTGCAGTGTTCCTCCCGTTTTATATTTGACCAATTAAACCCACAATTGAACGCTGGAGTTTTAAACATGGGGTTCAATGTTTGGACAGGCTGCTGTTCCCCATGAGCCCACACCTAGCTCCTGCACTGCAAAAACTGATCTAAAAATAAGTAAAATGTTCTTAAAGTTAGTGTATTTATCCTTGATTTGAGCAAGTAAATAAGATTATCTGCCAATGGAATGAGTATTTTGACCCCTTAAAATAAGATAATTAGACATCCTTCACTTGAAATAAGATGATTGAGATGAATTGTTCCTATTTTAAGTGCAAAATTCTTATTCCATTGGCAAATCATCTTATTTACCTGCTCAAATCAAGGACAAATACACACATTTTAAGAACATTTTACTTATTTCTAGTTCCGTTTTTGCAGTGTGATGAAGGCGGTTCTTTCCTCCTGCCAAGCAGTGGCCTTGGATTAGAATTGTCAAAAACAATCAATATTTTGATAGAATTATTAATAATAATTTTGATAGCCCCTCCCTTTACCTGACCAAAACAACCAGAAAAATAACAAATGTGACCCTCTTAAGCAGACGAAGCAGAGGTTTTCACTCAATGAGGCAGAAGGACAGGCAATAGACTAAAAGCCAAGTGGTACCACATGCTAGCTGCAGTAAAGTTCAAGGTCTTGCTAAGACACTTATGTTTGACAGCAACTTAAAATAGTTAATAAAGCTCCTGTACATGCAACAGTTAAGAAGTAAAGCTCCTAGAAGACACAAGCTAACACAATCCGTCTAAATATTAGCTTAATGAACACACGGACAACCACAATGACCATGTTCTTTGTACATGCTGTAGAAACTACAAAAAAATAAGTGTTGAATGTTTGTTTACACTGCAAAGGGGTGAAATACTTTCTGCAGCTACGAGAAAGCTACATGAGGTACAGCAAAGTTACTCTGTTTTATCCTTTGAGCTTTCAACCTCATTAAAAAAGTGACCACTCTTTTAGTAATGCAAGCTGCACTGACCCCAGATATAAGAAGCTTAAAATATTAACTCCTTAATCATTTTGTCCTGATTTTAAAAACAGTAAAACTAGCTTTCAGTGACTGCTCTTTCAGATAGGTGGTGAGTTGTTGCTTCTGCTCCTACTATTAAAGAAAATGATTGTTCATAACTGAAAGGTAAAAAATACCTTGAATGTTGTATAGTTTCCAACAAATTTAAATCTGCCAAGATTGCTATTAACAGTTCACCTCTTTACAACTAAACAGGACTATCAGAAATAATAATAATATTCTAATGGTTTTTATCTACAAAGCAACTTCAACAGAGTGCCTCAGAGCAAGTAGCTTAAATGTAACCAGATGTCCCAGGGAATCTCTCCACTCTGGAAGTTGTGCGCCAGGTTGTTCAGATCAGACACCAACCCAACTAGCTGAAACCTTTGGCTCTACCACTAACAGTTCTTTACAGGTAGGCAGCATTTAATAAACAAGAATATATTGGTAAAAATGACTCAAGGAATATCCTGAGATACAAAAGAGTGGTACTTTTTGGGGTGTATGGCTATTTTTGTTGAAATTTCCCACAAAAATATCTATAAAAAAAGTATGGATTTTATTGGGTTTATCCATTGAATATAAACAACAATATACATTTAAATATATTATCAATTTGCCTAGAAGCTATTCCACAAACTGTATGCATCAAAGCTAGACACTGATGAAGAAAACTGATTGGCACACCAGTCAATGCCACTTTGATGAGTCCACTCACTTTAGGATATCCTTCACTTTCCTTGTGCTCATGAGATAAACAAGTCTGCACACACATACAAAAGCTTGTATTTACTGTCCCTCTCACCCATCTGAGCCCGACTGATGAGGGCTGTGACATTTTACAGATAGATAGGACTCTTAGTGCATGGCTGCACACCAAGTGGCTGAACTCTTCCTCTTCAGATATATTGGAGAGAACAACTGCTCCAGTAAACAGAGATTAGAGATTAAATCAAACGGCTATGGGCTAATCACACACATGCAGCGAAAGGCACTCTTTAATAAGAGTTGTGTTGAATGCCTGATCAGCTTTCAAACAGTCTGTCTTAAAAAGCTTTTCTGTGCTCACTTATGCAGTAAATGCCTAAATAATGTTAGTCCACAATTTGAATTTCAGTTTTGTGCACTAGTTTTGTGATTTAGTCTTTGTTCAGATAAGAAGAAAAAAAATGTGAATGAGCACAAGTAATATTTACTTGCTTTTATTAGACATTTAAAAATGTACGTAAAAACAAAAAGAAATTTGGTGTGAAAAAAGATTCAGGAAACCTATTTCGTTTGTGAACATGTAAAGAGTGATAAAATTCAATCCTTGGTTTGCAAATTAGGACCATGTTAAAATTGGCCAAGGGTCAATACTGCAGTGCAAGGAGTAGTTAAGTCTTTATTCTGCGGCGTAACCTTCATAATGAGGCGTGATTGTGCCAGTGTACGTGGCTTGCCATCTTCTGGGCCCCGTTTCACAAAGCTGGGTTAGTGGATGTCCAGAGTAAGTTCTGGGGTAAATTCCCGCATACCCTGGCTTTTCCATTTCAGAAAGGACATAAGCCGTTACCCTGAGTCAAATTACGACAACAAATTATAGTAAAACAACCTTGCTGGGTAGCAAGACTGTTTAAACAATCTCTGTTTTTTCCTTCTTTTTAGTTGAGATCTGCACAAGGAAGAGTCAGAAAAGACCTTATAGACGCCAGAGCGCAATAATATATCATTGATCATTGATTTTCTGAGAAAAAGAGTAAGATGACTTATAAGATAAAGAAAATATGAAATAAACTTTACTAAAAATGTTAAAGCAGAAAAGATTTCAACGACTCTCATTTCGACTCTAGTTACACTTTAAATGGGCTCATATTTATTCCCTATGGAGCCAAATGCTTTCTGTGTGACAGCAGTTAATATGACCTCTCCACGGTGAATTGAGGAGGTCAAAGGTCAAAAGGCCATCAGCAGTGCTGGCTGCGGCTCGCAGTGGCAGACTTTTTGGCAGCCTTTTGTCACCATGGCGACAATTCACAACAGCAGGGAGTGACTCCCAAGACCCAGTCCAGACCCAAGAGGCGACACAGCGGCTAGAAATAAATCTGTGCCATCATAGAGGACTTTCCTCCCTCCCGAAAACAGATGAGCCACCTCCTGATCTCAGCATGCAGAAATATTGCTGCTACCATTTGTAGATGACAGACAGAAGTCCCAAAGAGTTCAGGTAATTTTCCTGTACCTACAAAGTTTTTGTACCACACTTAGAACCAAGTTCCTTGTTGGGCCTGGTCCACTTCAGCCAAAGAGACTACATTTCCAGAACAATTGAAACTTAAAAATGGAGAACAAGGGTTGCACAAATTAAATCAAGCAGGGTCCACTCAAAGAATTTCTCTTGAACAGCGGTGTAGAATATCTAGCTCACATTAAACTGAGTAACAAGCCACAACATACAATAATGTGTTTTTTATAGTGCTTTGTTAAATTAGTTGGAAGTTATTTGGCCTACATACAAAGAGTTTTGTGTGACAGAAAACTAACCCAGTAATCAGTTTACAGGATGACATAAAATACTGTGCAATTGCCTGAATGTACCAGACAAACCTTCACCGAGAAGTTAAAAGTGTGCAAACACAGGCGCTGGTCATATAATTAGAATATAATGAAAAAGTTAAAAAAATTTTTAGTAATTCCATTCAAAAAGTGAAACTTGTATAATATATTCATTCATTACACACAGACTGTTATATTTTAAGTGTTTATTCTTTTAATTTTGATGATTATAATTGACAACTAATGAAAGCCCCAAATTCAGTATCTCAGAAAATTAGAATATTACTTAAGACCAATACAAAAAAAACGGATTTCCAGAAATGTTGGCCAACTGAAAACTATGAGCATGTACAGCCCTCAGTACTTAGTTGGGGCTCCTTTTCCCTGGATTACTGCAGCAATGCGGCATGCCATGGAGTCCATCAGTCTGTGGCACTGCTCAAGTGTTATGAGTCAAAGAAGTCTAGAAATGTTCATTAAAGTGTTTAGCTAAAGCTAAAAAAAAAAAAAAAAAATTTAAAAAATTAAAAAAACGCGGACATCGGCTGGCATCTCTCATTATTAGAAAGCTGCTGAGAAATGGGAGCCAAACAATATTAAGACCACATCATAGCAAGACTATATAAGGTAAGAAAAAAGCAGCAGAGCTATTAACGGTCTTTTATGGAGTGTTAACTGCTACTATCATGTGTGGATGTGTAGTGAGAGACAGGAGAGTGATGTGAAAGACGGATAAAATGCTGCATGACCGTTCAGACTGCGGACACTTTGAAAAATATCCAAAATGGATATTGGTCCGTTCATGTTTCTCACCATTCCACGGTGAAGACGATACATATTCTACAATTTAAGGTAGTCAAAAACAAACAGCTAACGTTCACGTAAACAATAAATAAATAAGAAGGCACATATATAGAATGAGGAAGTAACATCAGTGTCCTCTGAGATAAATAGCAGCAAAAACTTAAATACTGCAAACTCAGGCAATATATTGGCAGCTGAAGTATTTCTGTTTGACCCAAGTATGCAAATGGAATAATAGTACATGTATGTTCAGGTACAGTTTTTTTGTTTTTAAGAAAAGTGTGAAAGCAGCATGATGGTGCAAAGCAGTCATTGTGTGGGTTGAAGGTTTAAAGTCCAGGGGCCTCACTTATAAAGCTTGCGTACGCACAAAATGGGGCCTGAAACTTGCGTATCTCACTTTCCACACAACAATTGGGATCAATAAAAATAAAAAACCTGACGGGAAAGTGTGCGGTCCTCACAGCACATCTGACCCGTGCGTACACTCATATTGGAGAAGGAGAAATGGGCGATGCAGATGGTAAAGTGGTGAATTGCATGATGACTCCTTTCAGACGCTCAATTTCACTCCATGTCTGACTTTAATCATACATCATCTTTATCATAAGGATTCAAAACCAGTGTTATTCATGGTCGCACTGGTGACATATAACTACCTTTCAAATAAATAAAACAATGTCTAAGCTTGTAGCCTAAATCTGATCTGAATGCTCAGCCACAGAGGAGTTTCAACATGGAGCTCGTTGTGAGGCTGTCATCTGGTGTTTAAAGCTCTATTTGCACAGGATTAGTTTTACCTAGAGACTTCATGTAATAATTAAGTTACCCCCCTACATCAGCTTTTTATGTGGCGCATTTGCACGGGATAACCAAAGCCTGAGATTTGCTGAAATTTACAGACATGTCTGCTATTTATTGTGCATGTGATCGGCTGCGTAATGGAAGCAGTGCAGCCAACGCGCAAGCTTATAGGCATCTCTGGGCTCTCTTTTTTTCTAAAGTTGCGTTTTTTGGGCTCGTTTTTTAATGCTAACTTTTTTAAGTTAACTTCAAGTGTGCAAAAAAGCTTTCCGAAAAGTGCAGCGACAACTAATCTAAGAGATCACAAATGACCCCACAGCGTCATCCACAGAGCTGCAGGCCTCACTTACCTCAGTTAAGGTTGTGTGTCCCATTACATCTGGCACAAAAGTATCACTGCATTTCAGAAAAACAACATCATACCAACAGTCAAACATGGTGGTGGTAGTGTGATATTCTGAGGATGTTTAGCTGCAGCAGGACCTGGAAGACCCCCATACTCCCCTGATCTGAATCCAATAGAACACCCCCGGTTCAGGTCTATCTGATGCCACCAGGTTGCACCTCAGACTGTCCAGAAGCTCAGTGATGACCTGGTCAAGATCTAGGAGGAGATACCCCAGGATACCATCTGTGATGTCATAAGGAGCATGGCCCGATGTCAGGCACGCATACAAGCATGTGGGGGCCGTAGAAACTACTGAGGATGATTTGTTACTGCGATAACATTCATCAAATTGGACCAGCCTGTCCCATCAGTGTTTCAGTTTAACTTTCTCTGTGACTCCGGATGAACTATTTTCATTTTCATTAAATGATCCTTTAGCTCCCAACACATTATCCATTCTATGTTAGTACAAATATCCAGCTTGATGTTTATCCCCAGTTTTCAAAGCGTTCTTTAATTGTTTTGAGCAAAGTATTCCTGTCAGTTTTCCCTAAACATTTCACTTTGTGTAACCATACATCTTCATTACATATGAACAGCCAAGTAGCAACTGGAAGTGTTTCTTCCCAATCTCTTTAACCCGGAGTTTCTTAAATCTATACAGCACATAAAATACCCACAGAGATGCACCATGACAAAGAATATTATCCAATTTATTAATCAGCCTCCCACTCTGTCCAGCCAATTTTATTCAGTTTCTCTCTTCCTCCTTTCTCACACTCCTCTACGTCACTGCCTGTACCCATCCACTCAGGCATGACGGTATGTTAGGCTTGCCGGGCTTAGCAGCTCGTTCCTAATCAGCTTACTGCCAATGACACTCAGCCTGAGCTGAAAAGACGATTTAGGGAAGGGCAATGGCTTGGGGGGTATGAATAAAAGAGCAGGAAGAGCGAATAAACTGTTCGGTTTTAGGAGTGAAGACTAACATGGGAGCAAAGATAACAAGGGACAAAAGGGAAAACAGTTAAATGGGAACATGTGCTGTCTTGACACTCCGCAGGGAAAGTCTTCAGCAGCAGTAAGCTGTGCAGTGGCCCCATGAAGCCACCATCTATCACAATAGCATCAACTCTTAATGTCAACATTGTTCATCGCTGGTTGGGCCGTATCTTTTTTATTCATGAATAAAACTGGGATCGTATCCAAATGCCCCAGTTTTTCCCCTTTGAAATTTCTGCACTGGCTGCCCTAGTAATTAGAGGGATGTGTAGTAGCCAAGAAAGCCCTGCCGTTTGAAGGATGTTCGGATAGGATGAGCTGCTCTCTCTGCTGTTGGCTAAGTCAGATATTCAGAATCAAAGAAATGCAGTCAAATTTCAGGCCTTCATTAGAAACAGGCTTGTCTACGGGTTGGTTGTGTTAAAGATTACACATCTAAACTTATTCTGTTGACTAAAGCTAAAATATCTGGTATATATAAAAGCAAAACTAGGAATGTGCAGACTGTGAGAGAAAAACTGAGGCTAAAAATAAGAATTAAGTGTCTGTAAACTGCTATGTTTGTGCTTTGCAATGGCACAAACATGTCTAGGAGCATGTCTATTGAATAAGTAACTAATAATTTTATAATGCTGTTAGCCAGAGAACGTTTTGATCCGATGGGCGTGCTCTCTGCCATTTTGTGCCTGGTGGTGGCATTTTACGGGCAGGGAGTGGGTAACCCCTGAGTGGCAGCTGTTCACGTGCATGTATTCACGTGCAGATAATATTTATTTATCAGGGTGTTTGGGTAGAGCTCCAGCATTGGGTGCCTCTGCTTTAGTTTCCACACCACGACCATCCACTGTTTTGCTACCAAAGACATCTTCCAACAGACAATGTCATCTTTCTGGTGAGTGAGACAAAACTAACAGTTTTTGTCCTTTTAACAATCACCAATGTGGAAAAAAAAGGTTAACTGTATTTGCTGACTTATTACATATCAATAACTGTATACATAATACTGTATGTGTACATGATTATTTTCTGAGTTTCTACCTTGACAGAGGTAACAGACAGTCCCTCCCCCCTTCACTGTTTGCTATATCCATTAAAGCACTGCTTGGGCTGGGGTTCCCTCCTGCCTGGGAATCTTGCTGCCAATCTTGTGTAACCTTGGGAGGTCGGGAAGACCTGCTCCAAGGCTTTGCCCTGCCTGCCAGGAGATGGCAGTGGAGCTGGGTGGAGGGGGCAGTGCCTTAGGTCTCACCCTGTGCCTCTTTGGCATGTGGGGTGCAGCTCCAGTGGTTCAATGACAACAGAGATCTGTGCGGGGTGTATGACTGCCCAGAGATGATGCCTTGTGCCTTTCTGCCTGGGGTTGCTACAGCTTTCTGGAGCCAATCTCGCCTTTCCTTTGCTGCTCTTAGATGCTAACGATGCTGCTACTATTCCACTGCAATGTACCTTCCTCTCCATGTTTTCTTTGTTCTGCACTTTGAATTGTCTTGTTAGTGAAATGTCCTATACAAATAAACCAGACTTTCTTTCATTCTTGAACCAAATGTGGGATTTTTAGGTTTCAACAGGTTGATTGGTGATTTAATGAAAAACAGATATTTTCAAATACAGATATTTGTCAGACTCAAAAGAATGTAATTATGTTTCCTGCATGTTTCTGCTGATGGGCACTGTGTTTTCCTAGATCAAAGGGAAACCATGAAACAGGAGATGAGGTTTCATTTGTACAGCATGACGGGGACCCCCATTCAATAACTAGCCGGATTATCTCTGCAGTAGTCAACAGCTTTACGAGCTGTGAGAACAAGACTGTGTGGAACTTTTAATACACAACAAAACTGCTAAAATGTTATGCTTCTAAGCTTTCAACATCAGTATGTGATGGAACATTGGAAATATGGAAACACTTACTGCCTTTAAGAAATCTTAGAGTTAAGGCCTGGGTGTGAATTCTCTAGAAAATACATAAGGATGCTGCGCTGTCAAGTATGCTAGTCCCACTAATCACTAATAAAAGATGCTGAAGTCCATGGCTGCATGTGAAATGTTCTAATTATAGCTCCTACCTCCTGTTCTTTGACTTTTCACAGGATCAACAATAAGAACTCTATCATGGGAAGAACAGGATCTTCAGACTGCTGTGTGGATTTTGGACAGCCTTCAACTCCAACGTCATTAAGTGGCGGAAACGCACATGGATGATTCTAGTCAATTTGGGGCTACAGCCTTCTGAAAATGAACATCAAAGTGTGAGAGCTCCCTATGCTAAATGAACTATTTATAGGAAGCATACAGGCTCTTTTTCCTACCTCCTTCTTTACTGACTGCACTACTCGGACAGGACTTTTCGCCCAAAGCGGAAGTGCGTCAGCGTTTGCCATGATGAGTCCTTACCAATTAGACCCTTCTGGATGCAGCCTGTGTGACTTGTATTGTCTGCAATCATTTTGGCTTTGTTTAAAGCAATAGGAACCCCTGTTTTATAGTGACTGCTTTGCCTCTAGTGGTTTTCCAGGCATGTTCCACTGGGAGGACCATGGGCCAGACCCAGAACCCGCTGGAGGAACACGCTAACCTTTCCATTGTGGGAGCTCCTCGGGATCCCAAAGAATAAGCGGGAGAGTGTCACCGGGGAGTGAGATGTCTGGGTTTCCCTACTGGACTTTCAACTCCCATAACCAGCTCTCAGGGGAAAACAATGGATGTAATTTATCTGGGATATATCTCTGTTTCAGAAGGAATCGTTTAACTAAATATTTTATGGGGACATGCACGAGAATGTGGGCATGTGTGAAGGCAGGTGCAGACTCTCATTGAAAGTTTGGGAAACATCGTCCTATATCCTAGCTTGAATATCTCCATGACTGCCAATGGCCGCATACAGCCTCTTCACCAGGTTACTGGTACTAGCTAATTTTGTGGAAGCATGGACCTAAACGATGCATACTAGGATTAAAGTCCTTTGAATTGTCTTGTTACTGTAAAGTGCTTCATATATAAAATTGCCTTTTGTTGCCTTACTCGTTCTTCGGCAAATAGCCAACATTATTACTAAGATGATCAGTATGTTGGATGTATCCTGTAGCAGGAAAGCCATCTAAAACAACATGAGCATATCAGCTAGAACAACAACACATTCAGAGCCTTAATTCAATATGCAAATGTCCCACTGAACCTATTCCATTCTGAAGTGGTTTTGACACATATACACATCTGGGGTCTTATTTATAGGCCATTGTGTAGGATCTATACTAAAAGTGTGCATACGCCAAAAAGCTGAAAATGGCTTCATCCAGATTTTTAAAACCATATACACAGACCAGGAAGCAATTTCCCTTAATAAATGACCTTCATCATGACAACCTACCGTTTTCCCAGACTGCTGAGTGGCATACTGAGGCTCAGCGGAGCTCGACTGGGAGCAGGTCTGCGGCTGCTGCCAGCTGCGTTAGAGGTTTTCTGCTTCTGCTTCGGTGACTCTGCCACACTAGTAGGACTGGTGCCAGGCTTTATGTCCAGGTCCTTTAACACGTCATAGTTGATCTTGTTGGATATCTTCTTCTGTTCCAACATCTTCTCAATGGCCTCATCAGCAGTGTTGGCTCTAATGGCAGTGCGCTTTTTCGAGGGACCTCTTGGCTGGTTATAACAAAAAGGATACACATAAAAAAAGTTATCTGTGGGAAATGTGACACTCTTTTAAACAACAAGCAAATAGCATCAACACTTCTAATCAAAGACGTCTATCCACATAAAAAACACAGCTGTCAAACTAAATTTTTTTGCTGATTTCATATCTCTGGTTTAGGCAAAGGTTTGACCTGCCAATTCCAAATTTAGACTATATGATGCTTTTTTAGGAACTACAATATTAGCAAATATAAGAACATTATTACCAATGGGGGAAAATCTAGTAGGTCCTCTGTACGGGTTCATCTATGTTGAAATGTTTTGTCTCTTGTCCAAGAGACATTTTCGGTCTGATACCGATAAACTCAGCCTTTTAAGAAGTACCTTTGCATAGTGGAAAATACATTTTCTATTTAATGGCTCCTGTCATCTCTTTAGTACTTAGGTACAGTGCATTCACTTATCAGGAAAAGGCATATTTTTGAGTTTCCTATCAGGATAAACAAAAAAACGACCAACTGTGGTCACCAGCTGATTTCTCGGTCCAACTTCTCAATTTAATTTTATTTAAGTATGAATGTTTTACTTTTCCCCACTGTTACTAGGTAAATCATTTTTATGCTGTTTTGAGTTGAGATGTGGAAAGCACTGTTAAAAAAAATATATCTTTAAGGTAAAGCATACATTACTAGGTTGTTATCAAACGCACACATTTGCAATTTTGTCTGACTTTGGCCATCAACCTTTCAGATTTCTTTTTCTCTAAATTTTCCAACTTATTGCCTATTTGCATTTTTGTCAAAACTCCAAATTCTGGCTGTCTTTACCTTTTTTGCTTTATAGATCCCAAGCTCCTTTTCTTTTTTTATCTTTGCTTCCTTTTCTGCAAACAAGGACCATGAAAAACATAAACAATGTTAAAACTAAACAATGATAATCTTTAACAACCATTATCTGTACACTTCTATAGAAATGATGGCCTACCAAAGGCGAAAGGTACATTAAGGTACAAACTCAGCCATTGCATTTATATGGGAAAAAAATCAAAGGCACACCCTAGGCTGACAGATTATGCAGCCTTTAAGAAGTACCTTTTTGCTCTTTTAGGTAGTCTGAGTTTTCTGCCATCCAGAGTGCAGTCTTTATTTGGACTTCTTCGTCATTCAGCAGATACTGCAAAGGTCAAAAGATAAGAGAATTGTAATGTTAAAAATTTTTAGACCTAAATAAGTTATTCCCAGCACCAAATGAACCCAGATCATTCAGCGCAATATTGTTTAGAACTGGAGAAGCCAAAATGATGTCACACCGTCTGTAGGATATATAGCAGAGCGGTCCTATCTGTCTTTCAAGTCCACACAAAATTTAGGCACTTTTGATTATAAAACCCAATACCTGTGGTGGTTCTTGTTTAAATTCCACAACACTTAAAAATTAATCTGTAACAGTAATGCTGCCTAGAGCTTTGATGCATTTTATCCTTTTCAACAGTTATTCTAAAATATTTTCTTCTTAATGTAAAGAGCAGCGTATCGGTTTTGTTTCCATTTCAGACACAATGCATCAGTTGACTAAGAAGGAGGTACGTACCAAATTGATCTCACTGTCATCTATGCCACACAGGTCCAGCTCCCCGCTGTCAGCAGTGCCATCTGTCATGGAAAGAATAAGCAGAACAGAGGATATTCACATTTTCCCTGCATTGTTCCCACTCCAGGCTTTGGAAAAATAACCCAAACACATATTTCTAACAACGATTCTTCTCTGAACCTCTAAAAATATTATTTCCACAGGGGGGGAGGGTTGTCCAAATAAAGCAATTACCTCCAAATAAGGCTTTAATCTGCTTTACCTACATTTTTTACACATTTATGTCAAAGTTACATACTTTTTCCACATACAATTTCAAGAGTTCTCCATGATTTTATTTCGTCTAGAGGAACAAGAGAGCAACAAAAACTGATGGATAGACTAGGAAATGGGTAAATGGATGGAAAAGGGACAAATAAATGGACAAATGGAAAGATGAACTGATTGAAAGTATAACAGACACGCAAATTGATGGTCAAACAGATGGTGGGGGTGGGAATCTTTAGGACTTTAACAAGTTGATAACGACTCAAGTCTATGATTGTTGATCATAAAACAATTATGAATTCACCACTTTAACCCAGCTACTCCGATACACACTCCTCCCCTATCCCCACTGCAACAACAAGAGGACCAATGATTTTGTTGCCCAATATAAAATTATTATAAAAACAACCTAGAAAAGATACTCCGGCAGACGCAGAGACAATATGCTGATAAGAGTCCAACACAACAGAGGTACAATCAAGTGGTAGGAAGTCAATGAAGCAGGAACTTTTAAAATATAACAAATTGTAAGATTGTTATTTTTTAAAACGTCAGGAGATGTATAAAAATAATCAAATCCTACCCACCTTAAATTTTAACATCACAAGTGGTAAAGTTTCTACTAACAGCCAAGATGCACTGCTGGCTGTTGAACCCAAAAATGTTCCCCTTTAATAGTCAGGTGCTTTGCCTTCCTAAGAGAAAGTGGCTTGTATTACCACCTTTCTTAAGTAAAGTACCTTGTCATAATTCTCGAAACATACTACCTACTCCAATGAAATCAGCCTTAATAAGGTTGGGTGTAAATTCAAACCAAGACAAAGTTTTTGGTAATAAAGTTATGAAATCTTAAAGGGGTACAACC
This sequence comes from Fundulus heteroclitus, assembly GCF_011125445.2. Lineage (NCBI taxonomy): Eukaryota > Metazoa > Chordata > Actinopteri > Cyprinodontiformes > Fundulidae > Fundulus > Fundulus heteroclitus. Next base: position 29,712,574 of record NC_046379.1, on the reverse strand, counting down.
ACAAAACAAAAATCTAAAAATACCATGCCACATCAGCCATTTGTTCTACTTTTACACATTCTCCACCAAAGAAATAGAATAACTGAAAGGCACTGCTGGGATTTGAACCCAGGATCTCCCCTTTACTAGACAGGCAATTTGACCAGCTAAGCCACAGTGCCATGCAGCTCCAGTAATTTTTCCAAACGGCAGGAGACTTGTAAAAAGAAATTGATTCCTAATCGCCCTAAATATCATCAACAAAAGTGGTGAAACATCTTCGAACAACCAAGAGCCAATGCTTGTTGTTCAACCCAGAAATTTTCAGTTTAACATCCAGGTCCTGAGAGAAAACGGCTTCTATAAAGGATCTTTTTGGATGCTCTTTTTTATCATTTGTCAAACCTATAGAGCTACCATAGAATGTTTTATGCCTCAGCATAACTTTGTGGTAGGGAGCTGCACAGTCAAGGAGAGGAAGGACTTAGATCAGGTGGTGAGAACAGCGCAGGGGATTGTGGGATGCCGTCTGCAGGATCTGGACTCAATTTATGCAGAACAAGTCCAAAGAAGGGCCAGACCCATCTCCCCTGATCCCACCCACCCACCCACCCAGGAAATGTGCTGTTTGCCCCTCTCCCATCAGGTAAATGCTTCAGAAGCCTCAGAGCCTGTTTCTAAATAAACTTAGAAACAGCTTCTTCCCAAGAGCTGTGAGGGCAATCGCCCCCTGATGGGAGACTGTGGTCCAACGCTTTAAAATCACCCCACTGTTACTAGTCCATCATACACTACAATCACCTCAATGTAAGTAACAGTGTGCCTACTGCACACTATTATCTCAGAATATCCAAATGCACATCTCTGTAAACGAAGCCTCAAATCATCATTGTTCAATAAGCACCTTATTACCTCATAATTTGTTACCTGTGACTCATGAAGGACAACTAGTTCATACAAACTTTTGAATCTTCATCTTTTACATTTTTTAATCTTTTGAACTCTATAATAATAAAATACAAAATTTTCAAATAATTTCAGTTACGGTACTAAAACAATTTTATGGTAAAAGTGTTCAGCATAATTTTGCTGTTGCTTATGTACAATGCCATAAATATATACGTTTACATGTGGGGTAGGGAGGAAAAAACATTACTTGTAATGATGGCGGATGATTGAAAATGAGTGGATTAAATAAAAAAACCATTAAAGACATAAAATACAAATTAAATATTGAAATAAAACAATGTAAGCTGATTAATTGGTAAATTATTGAAACTCTTTATTATTTTTGTTGTATTTAATAGCACACAATTTGATATTTTTGGCAAATTTTTGGCCCTGTATTTTATTGAAACATGTATTTATTTCTGTATGTATTCTGAATTATTGAAGGATTGATTCCCCATAATTTATTTATTCAAAGCTATTTATTTCTGCCGATCTTTTTTTACATTTCTGTGTTATTATGCAAATAAGGAGGGGGTGGTCTTGAGGGGACAACTTCTGCCTACAGGTCGGTTAGCATTAGACCAAACAGCTGAAATACATGCTGCTGCCATTGATCTCTGCTGCTACTGGCTACTTTCACAGCAGCTACCCAGGTTATCAGGCCGCTGAGGAATTTAAAAACTATTTGAAAACAACGCTGTAATTCCTGACTTTTATCTGTAGTACGGACGTGCTGACAGAATATGCATTTTAGTTTGCGGCACACAGATGTAGTGACTGGCAGTCAGGGGAGGCAAGTGAGGCCAGGCCTCACTTGTTATAATGGAAAGAAAGAAAATATATAATGATGAATTGTGATTCACTCAGTCATTTGTAAAAGTTTTTTTTTTTATCCAATTTCCTTATTTTTGATCATTTTTTTTAGCTATTTTCCATGTAAATCCTTGGTGGCGCTTGATAGTGAAGCTGGTGAGGCTGCAGCGAGCTTGGCCTCACCTGGGATTGCGCAATACCATGTTAACTGCACTGGCTTCCATTCTGTGAATGCATCTTCCTGTCTGTGAACTGATTTTCCACAATTTAATGTATGTGGATTAGAAATTGTGTTTTGGTCATCATACTGTGTGCAGGTAACATGTTTTCGTGCTGCTGGGCGATCATAAAAGCCAAAGAACTGGTTGTAGATGAGGCAGGCAGTTCCTTGGCCTCTAGGCAGGGGGCGCTCAAGGGGCACCGCTAGTGATCCCAAAACTGTAGAGTGACAGCAAGTTATGGATGTGTTATTAGCGAGTTTTGCTAAACAAGTAAATCACTAAAAAGACTCTAAACATACAGCCGGAACAGGACTGATGAAGGAAGGCTTTCCTCCCTGGCAGTGAGCTCCACTGAGACTGAGAGACTTTTAAAACTGAAGAAGATAAAGAGAACTTTTACCGGAAAATGAAGATATTTTTGTTCAGAAAGAGCTGCGCATGGACTTAATTTATAAGTAGAGGTAACACAGCGATAGTTATTCATGTTTTGTTTTTGTAATGAAATGTGCGTAATGTGGGTTATATTTTTAGAATGTGTTACAAATACAGAAATCCATCATAACTCATAAACTGTTACCAATCAAATGACAAATAATTTAGTATTATTTGTTTTCATCAAAGAATCAATATTTTTTCCATGTCTCTTTGTGAATTGATTTGTCTCAATCAGTCTCCTTCAGCACTTTGCAATGAGTCTACTCTGTAGAGTGTATATATTTGTAAATCTGACTCTGATGATGTCAGTGCCTCACTAGCTATGAACCCTACCGCATGTCACTGCACAAATGTCATGCCAAATTAGTTGTCCCCCACAAAAACTCTAGCCGCACTTTGAGAGCACGCAGTTGGCATGAACAGCAGAGCCAGTGTTGTTACCTCGACGTTCAGTTAGTGGGTTACAACAGAAAATGACACTTGTATTCTCCTGTGGTACTGTAGCCTATTTTATTGTTTGAACATACCGTTTGCCTAATATGAGGATGATCACGTCTGTGTAAACTCAATTCATAAACATTCATGCTATAGCACATTCTCACCAAATAAACAGTTCTGCGGTCATTTCCAGATGTCTGACGAAAATATTATTGTCTCCGATTGTTGCTCATCTCCAGTTCTGTCTGCTGCAACCAAAAATCTACCATCCTGAGTCCATCTCTGAAAACAACTGTCTGCTGTACCGTGTTTTGCAATTCTGAATTTAGAAATTCTAGTTAAAAATCATAAATAATTTGGAACCTCAACCAAAAATCTTATACAACAAATATATGCATTTAAAGTGCACTAGGGGTTTGTGATGATTTGGTTACTTACATTTAACTATCAATAATTAGAATTAATAGTTAACTATCAATAACCAAAATTACCAGAAGCATTTTGGATGTGTGTGTAAAATGAGAGAAAGCCTCGGTAAATCTATAGATCTGATACAGTGATCTGCATATAGAAAGCTGAAGGATCCTTTTCTTTTTTCCCACTTCAGGCATGGTTCATTGTTTGTAAAGAGTAAAATTCTATTTCGATTTGACCCACTGTTCATGGTGGGTTTAATATCAGTGTCAACGCTCTTCCGTTTTTCTGGACTTTGTTAGAGAAAACCTAATTTCCCCTTGCCCCTCGGCCAATCACTGAAAAGCAGTGTATTCCAATCAAAACTCCTCTCGAGTCAGCTTGGTTTGACTCTGCTCTTGAGTAGAGCCGGAGAAACCTGAGAGAAAATACTGCTAAGACACTCGCAAGCTGGCAGAGCCGAGCCGTGTGCGGTATTAGTGTGTTGGTATCCCCAATAACCTGACAGACCTGGGGAATGGTCTGTCCTGACAGCATAACTTAAGGGACTCCCAAGAGAGGGCTAGGGAAAGTGTTGGCTCGGAACCAAAGGACCTGGTGAAAAGTATGAGTCTGTGCACCTAGCTGATCAGAACATCTGCTCTGATGAACACTGTAAGGCCGCACACCCCTGCGGCCTTCAGGAAACGATGGGGCCAGTCTAGTGAAAGGAGTCAATGGCTACATTACACCTCAACCACAAGGGTGTTTATTAATAATAATAATAATAAAAATAATACAATTTTGTCACCAAAACCCTATACTTAACTCCAATCTTGACACTTGACCCAGAACTTAACTCCATGTATTATATTTGACAGCAAAAACCTACCTTTTTAGATTTTGTTTTTGTTCACTTTTAGAGCTGTAGAAGGAGCATGGACATTTATGTCAAGTTAGCACAAAGAAACAAATCTTTTTCCTCTGAATTTCTTTAACCTCAAACACAAACCCAGGGTTAAACGGTGATGTGCTGAAAAAGAAGTTAAGTGATGGAAGAAGGTGGACACATTGTGACAACAGCCAAGGGCGAGCAGTCTCTGTGCTGGCCTGCCTGCTAAATGGTAGCTGTCGTTTTCTGTCAGGCTAGCTGTCCCAAACAGGACGGCTTCCCTTCATCTCCTTTGGCCAGAAGCCGCGCATCATCTCCAATCAAAGCTGGGTGCTGTGATGGGCCACTACAGCCATCTCCCCCGAGAGACTGAGTGCTGCAGTCCCTGCAGGCGCACAGCATGATGCCGTCTTCCACACCAAACAACAGAGTGCTGCTGTTAAAGTCCCTGATATAACAGCTTGTCCTAGGAGAACACTATGAGCCTAAAAAAAATAAAATAAAATACACCAGACTGCCATTTATCTTCCTCTTGAATGTCTGCTCAGTATCAGTGGCACCTGTCTCCTTGAACTGTCAAAGCCTGTCTGCCACACAATCATGTCATCCTCCTCCTATGAGAGATTGTGCCCATTGAACCATATGTCTGACAACTTTAATTGTACTGCCTCAGGGTCTGTAGCCAAAGCCATGCTGTGCAGCTGTCCTGGCAGCACAGCATTAATACAGTGAAGAGTCTGCAAGGACTATGTATAATTTTTTTAAAAGCCACTGTTAGAAGAACCATTGCTCTCATTTATTTTTTCACAAAGCACAAGTGGGGGGAAAAAATTGTATTTAGCAGGTGCAACATCAGCTAGTGACCAAAAGTAGACAGTTTCCAGCCATGATTGTTCACCAGCTGGTTGAAAAATCCTTACAGTATTTTTCCCCCATTGGTGAACATGTCATACTTAACAGTACCAGGTTGCGCTAAAGAGCTAATGCTGTGTTCGCACGAAACGCATTTCGAGCATCAAAAAGGTGTCCAACCCTTCAACTTTGACTCTTGCGCACATAAAAAATGCCTCAATGCATAAAAGACGCCTCAGTGTCCCATTCCCAACACACTCACAACACACTGAGTTTATTCATCACAAACTTAACTGTGCAGCATCTCTCTGCAAATGTCATGGGAGTCTCCGATGATGAAGTTATTTACATAGAGCCTTCCTTTCCGGACAGTTCCATCATGCCAAAATGGCAAATTTCTTTTAGGAATCAGAAAAATATTTGTGAAATTTTAGCAGCTGATCTTAAGAGCTATATTCCTGTTTACCTTCCAGGATTTATCAATGCAGTGGACCTCTTCAACACCAGCATTTCTAGTATCTTGGTAATATTCCTGTTAAAGAGAGGACCGTTGCTCTGAGCTTATGAAAATTATGGCAGTCGGCGTGTGCAAGAGTCGTTTTTTAGCCTCTGGTTTGCTACTCCACCAGCCATCTTACCAGGAGCACTGCAAAATTTATGCAAGGCCCCTCAAACTTTCTTGATCCCTATTTTTCCTCATCCTTAATGTTAAACAACCCTGGTAACTCCAATGTACGGTTTTCCACCCTCACCCATTTCCTTCAGACCTGAACAGCATCCCTCCTTGACTTCACAAATTCTGATAAACTCTCCCCACTGCTATTTTGTACCTTTGGATACAAAGAGACATTACACTTGTGTGGCTTTCCCAAGCCCTGACATATTGGTAATGGTTTGTGTCTTGTATAAGGAAGGGCATGTGATGTTAAACTTAAGCCAAAACACAAAGCTAGAACTTGAGTGTTTGTTGCTGAATGTTGTCAGCAGTGTCTGAGTAATGCTGCTAAAAAACGCCATTAGTGACATTATTTTTCATCAAATGGAGTAATCCAATTACTTTAGTCATTTAGGGAACATTGTTATGTTATTTGCAATACAACACTGTGCCTTACAACAACTCAATCAATTAAAGTGACTTTTTATAAAAGAGCATGCTCTCCACTGTGGGAGTGGTTTTTCTTATACGGCATACGTGATGGGATTGCCTGAGGAAGGGTGGGCGGATGTTGCATGCAATGCACACAGTAGACCAACAGCAAGTGGGACACACAGCAATAATTGCAAATTCAAAGACTGCATTCTGAAAAGGTTAGGCACTACTTTATGTTAGGGGTTAGTATGAAGTATTTGCATTTTTAAAGAATGGTCAGAAGTGGGTGAAAGCTTATACTTTGTTATTGTTAAAGTTATGTTTACAACAGGTTGCCTTCATTTTGCCCTGTACTAAATGTACATTCTAATGCATAATTTTTTATTGCTATACCCATTTTATAACTATTTGAAGCCTGTTAATATTCAGAAATTGTGAAATTCTAAAACATCTTTTGTTTCATTGTTTTATTTAGAACACTGAACATAATAATGATATCTACATTTATGTATTACATTTCATTCTTGACACACCACACACGCTAAAATAGTATAGATTACAGATTTTCAGATATTCAGTCCATTTAATCGTTTAAGTATTTATATTTGAACTCAGTAGTATTTAAAGTTCCAATAACAGGGAAATCATCCAAATTCATAATAAAACAATAACTGTATAGTTACTCTGTCTAGTAACTAGTTACCTTTAGAGTGCATTTTTGAGAGAAGTACTAATTATAACTAGTTACTTTTTTTAAGTAGCTTGCCCAACACTGGTTGCCAGTTCATATGCACCAAACGTTGGATGTCAGTTGGAAGAGAATTTCTGGCCCAATCTAGATGTTGGAACATAATTCAGTGGACATGTTGCTGAAGGAAACAGAGGAGACCAAGAGATGCAGGGTAGGTATGGCGTAAAAGAGAGAAACAGAGAAAGACGTGGTTACGAATTTTACTAAGAATATAGAAACGGCTGTGATCAACATACATTTTAAGATGAGGGAAGGACATGGGGTCACATATAACAATGAAGGAAGGTCCACACAGGTGGATTATACGCTTTGCAGGAAATGCCATCTGGATGAGGTAGGAGACCAGGGGAAAGTGCAGCAAAACAGCATAGGGCGGCACTTGGTAGGATAAAATAGACTCAAAGAAGAGGAAGCGCATGAAGGCATGGCCAAGGAGTAAAAAGGAATAGCTAAAGAAGGCAGAGTGCTGCAGAAAGGGAAGAAGAATGTTCTGAAACCCTCCAGCCAGCATGGCTAGAATAAGGACAGCTAAGCTGGTGAAATGAACTGGTAGGAATGTGTGTCCTCACTTCAGGCCAGAGGAGGAAAGACAAGGAAAGTTGTTGGTAGAATGAGGGAGCAGTCAGCAGTCAGGGGAAGAATGCAGCAAAAATAAAGTGGTATAAACAGAGGTAACAATAAGAAAGGATGATTGTAAGGCTGGGCATATTATAAAGAAACCAGCATCAGAGGCAAAGGGGGAGAGATATGAAGAGCTGTGGGAGAGGTTAGAGTGAGGAAAGTGAATAGGATCTGTACCTATTAGCTAAACAGAGGTATAAAGCTTAAAGGATGTACAATACAGCATGTTAAGATGAAAAAAGATGGAAAGGGGAATGTGCTTGTCAATGAACAGAAATTACCTACAAGGTGGAAGGAGTACTTTGAAGAGCTGAATACTTAAATGAGGGAGGACGACATGTGGAGCAGAGACAGTAAATCAGAAGGAAAAAGGAATTTTATAAAGACAAAAATAAGGGTAGCTTTGAAGAGGTTGGGGTGTGGAAAGAAAGCTAGTCCACCATAACATACCCATAGAGGCATGGAGCTGTTTGGGAGAGAGTGGTCGGATTTGACCAGCTTGTTTAGCAGAGACCTGGAGTCTGAAGATACCCGACGATTGGAGGATTAGCATTCTGGTACCAATTTTCAAGAACAAGGGGATGTCCAGAGTTGTAGTAACTGCATATGAATAAAGTTAATTAGCTACATTATGAAACTCTAGGAAAGAGAGCCCATGCAAATTCTCAGTAACCCAGGTCATGGCAACCACAAGCATTTGCATCCAACTTGGAATGTGCCTAGGAGGATGGGCCTCCATGTGCTTTAAAACCCAGAGTGCTCCAACTACAGTTCGTTTAAGTGACCAGAATTGATAAAGACTCGGAGAATAGGTGTCGAAACATTTACAGAAAAAAAAATTAAAATAAGAGTCACTGATGGGCACATGGTGGGCTTATACCAGGAATCGGCTCTGACACCATTTTTGTTTGCATTAATGATGGACAGGGTCCTTCCTGAGGTCAGACAGGAGGGTCATGAGACCTGATGTTTGCAGATGACTTTCTAATTGTGAATGAACATACTTATGCATGTAGTGTAAATATCTCGAGTGATCAAAATGGAACCTACACGTAGGATACGCACATGCTGCTTGCTGCGCTTGTCTGGTGTATTTTTTCCTTAAAACATGCAGGACAGGGGTACTTTGGAACCTCTGGTCTAAAACACAGGAGGCTGAGATAGGGGTGGCTGAAGTGAAGATATTGAGAATTTCATTGGGAGTGGCCAATGGACAGGATTAGAAATGAGCACATCAGAAGAGCAGCGAAGGTTGGAGATAAAGCTAGAGAGTCATGGTTGAGATATGTTCTTATAAGAAAGAGGTGATGGAGCTGCTGGGCAGGAGGACAAGAGGAAAACCGTAAAGTAGATGTTCGAATGGTCTTAACCCTTCTTATTTATCTGAACTGTGGCGCCTTTATATGCCATGATGTGCTCTTAGATTCTCTGACCAGATGCTTTTAGCAGCTCCAAAAACTTTGCATAAATCCCGAGGAGACAGAGCCTTTGCAGCTCTGGCTCCTAAATTGTGGAATGAGCTGCCGCTGATGGTCCGACTGGCCCCCTATTTCTTTCTGTTTTTAAAACTCATTTAAAAACATTGTTTCTCATCGGCTTTCAACCCAGAGTGAGTTAATATATGTGTCTTAATACTGCACTTTTCCTTGTATTTGTGGTGTTTTCTTTTGGATATTTGTTTTACCATTTTATTGTTGTTTTTAGTTTTTGCATTGGTACAGAACTTTGGTCAGCTGCTATGTTGTATTTTAAGTAAATCCCAATGAAATATAATTAAAATGAAATCTGAGAATTTTATAAACAATGAACTTAATAAAAATACTTAAGTACAAAGAAAAATGCATCCCTAATAGTTTAAGTGCACAGTATTGGAATGGTTTGTTCACTTGTAAAATACTGACGTTTGAAGGCTCAAAATGACAAATTACAAAATGGGGGACGGGTTGGCGAAGGATTGAACTTATTTGGTCCCGAAACTTGCAGTTGCCATTTGTTAATGCATCAACACTTAACTAAACATGAGTTGTTTATTAATGTTTCTACCTTTTCTTAGTGAGACTTGAAGGTCTTGTGTAGAAACACAAAAGGTGGGACTTACTAAAAAAGACAGAAATAAAAAAAGATTTGGGCCCAAGTCTGGTGATAAACCATTCCAAAAAAAAATTCTGCTTCATGCTTTAAAGGGGAAGAGGAGGAAAGAATACACAGCAATCCTCTGAGAAAAGATTGCTCTCCTCTAATTATACAGTCCCCCACTGAGGTCGACCTCCCTTTCTACCAGGAAGCTTTTCTACCCATCAGTCACAGCCATTTGTAATTTCAAAGGGAATTTTGTCATTTGTGGCTACAGGAGATGAGCACAATGATCCATGAATCAATAAGGATGACTCCAGGGAACATCATTCTGTACCAAAACCAATAAAATAGGAGACATTTACAATTAACTGAAGGAGTTGTGGATTAAAACGGCCCTTACTCACTGTAACTGTGGCTCTGTTGACGCAAAATGTCATCCATGTCACATTCTCTCATGGCAATATTAGGTCATGGCCATTATTTGAGGACATTTTCATTAGGTTACTGCATGTTTGACCTACAATAAAGACGTTTTTAAAAAAAAAAAAAAAAAAAAAAAACCTTTATAATAGATTACGTTAATAATATCTATTTTCATTATTACTCAGATTTTTTAGATGAATTTTAATATGCTAGTTTTTTCCCTTATGGATATATAGTAAATTTATAGTCATCAAAATATATAACTTATAATTTTGGTTCTACTTCACAATTGGACTCCAATTTGTGTTGGTTTTTCACATAAGATTTCAATAAAAATATATTTGTTTGTGGTTGTGACAAAATGTGGAAAAGTTCAAGAGGTATGAATACTTTTGCAAACCACTGTAAGACTGTTGTCAGCTCTTAGCATCCCAAGTAAGGGCTATCGAGTTGAGAATGTTTTATTTCGGTCACAGGCGTTTTCTGTTGACAGTTGCAGGTTTTGCAAATCGGTATTAAAACATTGTAAATGTGTAAATGTAAAAAAATGCATGTGTTTTCCTAAGGAGGCTGTAGTGGAACTTGACTGCTTGCTTTTTGGCCTCAGCTTGCAATAGTTTGTGCATAAGAATCCTCAAAGAAATCTTTCATGTAGGTAAATAGATGATACTTTTTCTATACTTTTGACATTTATGTTGCTCTTTTTCTTCGCACTTTGTGTTCTGTGTTCACGGGGATGGGATGAAAGCCTTGCAGTGCGCCAAACAAACTTTTGCGATTAACATAGAAAGAGAAGCACAGGTTGTTTTGTGCTCAGTAAAACCTAAACACAAAGCCAACTCAACTTTTCTGCTGGGTGGAAATAACAGAGCAGAAGTAATTACACCCTTTGTCACTGTGGCCGACAAACAGTTGCACAAATAAAACCACTGCAGGGGTCCTTCATACGTAACCTATAATCACCTCATTACAAGAGTAGGAAGCTCTGTGTACCTACCCTTCCTTATCTGGGTGTGCAGAGGCGCTGATGGATGTGATGTAATGGTGCCATGCCACTGAAGTTGGTCTGAGCAAACCTGTGGTGGTGTTTTTGGATCTCAGTGGGAGGACAAGGTGGGAGGTGAATGTGTTCTGATGGCTATGGAGAGGAAGGGTAATCTAGTGTACAAAAAAGATCTTAGGAAACTATAGTTCACCAGTTTGAGTTCGTGTCCATGAAAAATGACCTAAGATCTTTTATAAAATTGTTTAGTACTGAACCAAAAACATTTTCGATACATTTCCCACAGTTGCACTAAAGGGTTTGAGGATTCATTTTGGAACGTTATTCAGCTTGGAACACGGTTTAATCAGGAATAGCAATGGAATCACAGCTAATGTACAGGTTCTTGCACAAGTATTTATAATGTTTGACATCATGTCAACCTTACAGCCACACACTACAATCTATTTTATTGAGCTTTATTATGATAGACCAACACAACAGCAGACTTTTTAAAACAAATTTAAATCACAAAACTATAGTGTTTGTTTAAAGTCCCATTTATGCTGATACCTATAAAGAAGATTTAGTGCAATCAATTGCCTACTGGGGAGATACACCTAATCAAGTTAACTTGTCGCATAGTTTAACCTCAGTATAAATCTAGTCGTTCTATGAAGAACTCCGAAGTTTGTTACAGATTAGTAATTAACAAACAGCATCAAGAAAACAGCAGACAGTGTAAGGATAAAGTTGTGGAGAAGTTAAAAGCAGGTTTGAGTTGTAAAAAACATCCCAAGCTTTGAACATCTCACAGAGCTGTTCAGTTAATCATCAGAAAATGGGAATACTATCGTACAACTGCAACCGTACTAAAACATAGCTGTCCATTTAAACAGAAAGCCAGGTAAAGAGAGTTTTTATAAGAAAAATATGTACAGACCCATTCAATAAATTAAGATTAATGAATAATTAAATAATATATATTAATGTATTCATGCCTCCTGCATCATGGAGGACCCTACTCACCCCTCTCACACACTGTTTGCCCCCCTTCCCTCAGACAGGAGGCTGAGCAGCATTAAGTGCAGGACCACCAGATTGAGGAACAGCTTCTATGCTTCTACCCAGAAGCTGTGAGAGTAAGAACCCCTGCAGCCCCTGCTGTTACCCCCACACCCCTCTCCCTCTTCTCCTCCATTAACCACTCAAAGACCAGTTGAACACTGCAATATTTGAACAGAATGCAGCTTTTTGCGCAAACTTTGAACATTATACAGCTGCATAATTATCATTTTAAACCTGCCACCTGCCTGCTTTTCAACATTTTCTTTTATTAAAATTATTAAAAATAATGAGAAACGGCTGTTTTGTCAACAGAAGTTTAGCAAAAACTGTTCAACAACCTTACAACAAAGCAGAAGTAAAACCTATGATTTCATTTTTCATTTTTCTGAGTTTAATATGAAAATATTTCAGCAGCCAAATCTGATTTACATGGGTAATTAAAACACCCTTTTTATCATTGTTCTACTGGTTCATGTGTCAGTGACAGCACTCATGTCAGCTCTTCACATCCACAAACTCCTGACTGACAGCCTGGAGCTGAACAAAGATCACCGCAGCTTCTGCTTTGCCAGAGGCAGAAAGTAAATTCTGAGGAGATTTGAACTTGGTAATAGTTCACAACTTCATTTAAGTCACTTCCCACATCACTTAATTAATAGACCACATACTTGCAAATGATATGCAACGTTTGCACATATATTTTCTCGCTGAGTTGTAAGCTTGATACCAGCCACATGAACCCTGCGTGCTGGGGTGACGTCAGCAACTGGGTGCTTGTTAACCGCATAATGATTAATAGAAAATCAGTTAATGAAGTGAATAAATGCTTGTGTTAACTTCTTTGGGTTTTTTTTCCATTAAAGTAAACTTTGTTGTTCTTTTTCATAATATTCACTCGGTGTCTCGCTATGGGATGCAGCCTCCTGCAGCCCTGATAGAAGCATTTATCTCAATCTGCCAATCCTGATTGGCCGGTGAAAGTGCTCGTCTTACGCCACGCCCAGTAGCCCCGACTACTAAAGCGTGCGCAGATCACGTCACTTCAATTCAAAACCTCTTCTCACCTCAGAGCTTATCTCACGTCGGAGCCTTTTGCTAGCTTAACTGCCCATAGACGGACCTTACTAGCTTCCGTCGCCGGACGCTAGCACTGTGCTTCGATTTCTGCCTTGTCCGCTCACTCCAGACCGGACCGGTATCGTTTTTTTTTTTTTTCCGTTCACTCCACGGCGGAATCCCTCTCGGCTCCCCTCCGCGGACGCTCGAGTCGGTCGAGCATTTGGCACACCAGCGAATTTCTCGACCCCACCAAGCTAGCACACCAGCTAGCCACGATCCCTTTCCCTACCAGCACTCCAGCTCGTCGGGAAATGGCAACCGTGAAAAACCCTCACACCAGAGGAGAATACCGTCTTTGTGGTTGCGGGAACAAAATTTCGGGGAAGGACACCCACCCGGTGTGCAGTACCTGTCTGGGGGTCGACCACGCCAGGTCAGCCCTCGAAGTTCCCGGGTCCTGTGGGCACTGCAAAGTGTTCACGGTCAAGAGCCTCAGACGAAGACTAGCCCGCCAGGTTAGCATCTCGGACCGTGACCCATTCCTCCCCACCGCCGCCCACGAGGCAGCCGCGGAGGAGGACGAGGTCATGGCTGGGGAAGCCCCGGAGACTGGCTACGACTGGAGTGCCCAGTGCGAGCAGCTCCGTGCTCCCCCGTTTCCCGAGGAAGACGTGCTGGATGTTAGCCCCATGGAGGAGGATGACGACGCCTCGTTCCTCATATCAGAGGACGAGGAAGAGGATGACATCTTCATGGCGCCAGTCCAGACTGAAAAGCCGAAGCTGCCGAGCCCTTCCACCAGGGAAGACAGGGGAGCGAGCTCACCAGCTCCCTCCCTCCATGTGGACCTGCTCGACGTGTGCAAACGCGCGGCAGAGAAACTGGAGATCCCCTGGCCGATTGCAATAGCGGAGCCCACCCGGTCCCGCTATGAAGGCAAACGGCTTCCCTTGGCGCGAAACGCGATGAAGCAGCTTCTTCCTGTCTTCCCCGAGTTGCTGACTGAGCTCTCCAAAACATGGACTAGCTGCCCGTATAGCAACAGGAGCCCCATTGCGGGCGCGGCATCCCTCGACTGCGAGGCGATGGACGCCCATGGCTTCTTCTCCATGCCTCCGGTGGAAGTCCCGGTAGCTGCGCATCTCTGCCCAGGCAGCGCGAGCCAGCTGTCCGCGGCTTCCACCAGGCGCCCGACGCTGCCAGCTAAGCCCGATCGTTTTCAGTCTGCGCTGACCGAAAGGGCGTACAAAGCAGCTGCCCTCTCGGCCAGAGCCCTCAACGCCCTCTCCATCCTCACTGCCTACCAAGCGGAGTTGTTTGGCGCGTCCGCTGAGGAGCAAGACCCGGATGCGTGGGAGGAAATGGCGGTCATCGCCGATTTGTCTCTCCGCATCCAACGTGTCTCGGTCCAGGCCACGGGAAAAGTGATGGCAACCCTCGTCGTCCAGGAGCGAGCGAGATGGCTCAGTCTCGCTAACCTGACCGACAGGGAGCGGGATGACATCCTGGATATGCCAATCGTCCCTGAAGGCATCTTCGGCTCCGCATTGGCCACAATGCAGCAGAGATGCGAGGCAAAAAAGAAGGACAACGAGGCCCTCAAGCTTTGTCTCCCTCGGAAAGCCCCAGCGCCTTCACCTCCGGTGCAGCGCAAAACCTTTGGGCAAGCTGCCTCCCAGCCGCCGCGTTTTAAAATACCGAGACGGCCACCACCACCCGGCCTGACAGCCGCCCGTTCCTCAGTTGGTGCAGCCTGCAGTTCCCCGTTGCGCAGGCCCACCGTTTTGGCTTGTTCGTGCGCGCCCCGTGCCACCGCTGCCCGTTCCAGAGCCGGTCCGCGAGGAGAGGGACATCGCCTCGGAGAGTTGCGCTGTTGCGCCCCGAGCAGAATGTCCACAAGCACACACATACACACACGTTCGAAGGTTGAACGGTGTGAAAATAAAAACAATAAATCTGTCACATCCAGGCCACGAGCCGAGGGTGCAGATAATAAAAAAAGCCAAAACAAACAATGCTCTCTCCATAAGCAGGGTGGCCATTCAGCCCCCTGCAGCCCTGCTACCGGGATGGGCGTCGCCGTCCCCGCGGAGCAGAGCAGAGCGCCCCGTCACACCTGCGGTGGTACCCGAGGATCATTTCCCGGCTCTACCACAGGGGGGCGCGGAGCAAAAGCCGCAGTATGCTCCTGCTCTTTCTCTCAAATGGGAAAGCTGGAAAGCAGCAGCGGCCCCACCGTGGGTATTACGCACAATTTCCCGGGGATACAGGCTTCAATTCGCCACTGTCCCTCCCCGTTTCTCCGGCGTAGTACACTCACATGCACAGGGAGAATCAGCTCGAGTCTTACAGGAGGAGATCCTCTCTCTGATAGACAAACGAGCGGTTTCTGTCGTATCTCCCGAACAGAGTCTGTCAGGGTTTTACTCCAGATACTTCCTCGTCCCCAAACGGGGGGGGAGGGGAATCCGCCCTATTCTGGACCTGAGAGCCCTGAACAAATTCCTGCGGAAATACAAGTTCAGGATGCTGACACATGCAGCACTGCTGCGTCTAGTAAGACCGAACGACTGGTTTTCGTCCGTGGATCTGAAAGATGCGTATTTCCACATTCCCATTTACCCCCCTCACAGACAATATCTCCGATTTGCCTTTCAAGGGGTGTGTTACGAATACCGTGTTCTACCATTCGGCCTGTCTCTCAGCCCGAGGGTTTTCATACGGTGCACAGAGGCCGCGGTAGCCCCGCTCAGACGCCGTGGGATACGTCTGGCCACGTATTTGGACGACTGGCTCCTGTTAGCGCAGTCAGAACAGGAAGCCAGGGTTCACACACATATTGTCACAGCACACCTGATGGATTTGGGTTTTGTGATAAATATGGAAAAGAGCCACCTATCTCCGACGCAGGAGATATGCTTTCTGGGGTTATCCCTGCGCTCTGTGCCGTTCACAGCTCGCCTATCAGAGGAGAGGGTGACGACTTTCAGAGCTTGCCTTGCACACTTCCGTCGGCACAGATCCGTCCAGTTCAGACTGTGCCTTCGGTTGCTGGGTCTGATGGCCTCAGCCATCCTCGTGATTCGCCTCGGCCGTCTTCACATGCGGGACTTTCAGCGCTGGGTCGCTTCGCTCCGAATGGACCCCGTGCGTCATGGCGCACGGCGGATAACGGTCACAGCGGACTGTGTAACAGCTCTGCGCTGTTGGCGAGCCCCGTCCTTCCTGACCCAAGGGGTGCCCATGGGCACCGTCTCGTCCAGGAAGGTTGTGACCACGGATGCCAGCCTATACGGCTGGGGCGGCATTCACGAGGGCAGGTCTGTGAGGGGTCGCTGGAGCCAAGCTCTCCAGCGCCTGCACATAAACTTCCTCGAACTTTCAGCTGTGTTTCTTTCCCTGAGACACTTCCTCCCATTCCTCTCTGGTCACCATGTCCTGGTGAGGACAGACAACACGACAACAGTGGCGTATATCAACCGCCAGGGAGGCTTGCGCTCTCGTATGTTGCACGATCGGGCACGCGAACTGATCCTCTGGAGCAGTGCCCACTTTCTCTCCCTGAGGGCGACGCACGTCCCGGGAGATTTAAACACAGGTGCGGACCTGCTGTCCAGGGGCGCGCCAATGTACGGAGAATGGACGCTGCACCCGCAAGTCGTGGAGCAGATATGGGCGCGCTATGGCCGCGCCCAGATAGATCTGTTCGCGTCCAGGGAAAACGCTCGATGCGAGCTGTTCTTCTCTCTGAGGACCCTGAATGCTCCCCTGGGCGTAGACGCACTAGCGCACGCTTGGCCGCACGAGCTGCTCTACGCGTTCCCCCCGCTGGCCCTGATACCCCCTACTCTCGCCAGAGTGAGGGCATCCAATCACAAGCTGATCCTGATAGCTCCACACTGGCCAGCACAACACTGGCTGGCGGAGATATTCCAGATGCTGTGCGCCCAGCCTTGGCAGCTGCCGCTGCGCAGGGACTTGCTCTCGCAGGGGGCGGGGACAGTGTTCCACCCGCACCCGGAGCGACTGCAGCTGTGGGCCTGGCCCGTGAGTGGCTCAATTTGACCACTGCTGGGCTCCCTCAGAGTGTAGTTAATACTATACAAAATGCCAGGGCTCCCTCCACTAGGACTCTATATGGCTCCAAGTGGGGACTGTTTGAGCGGTGGTGTCTTGAACGGGACTACGTTCCTTTTCAGTGTTCTGTACCAGCGATTCTGTCGTTTTTACAGGAACTGATTGATAAAGGAAAAGCCTTTTCCACGGTTAAGGTCTATCTGGCTGCTATAGCGGCGTGCCATATAGGATTTGGGGACAAAACGGCGAGCCAACACCCTTTGGTGTGCCGGTTTATGAAGGGCGCGCGCAGGCTTCTCCCTGTCTCCAAACCTTTGCTGCCCCCGTGGGATTTGATGGTGGTTCTGGAAGGGCTCAAAGGGCCCCCTTTTGAGCCATTGTTGGGGACCAGTCTTAAACATCTGTCTCTTAAGACAGTGCTGTTACTGGCTCTGGCCTCTGCGAAACGAGTCAGCGACATTCATGCGCTCTCTGTGAACCCCGCATGTACTCGGTTCGACCCGGGGTACACGCGTATGGTTCTGAAACCCAACCCAGCTTTTGTTCCTAAAGTAGTTGGTTCTTGTTCACCGATCGAGCTGGCGGCGTTCTCCGCTTCCCCCGGTGAACAGCGAGCGCACATGTTGTGCCCTGTTCGGGCCGTACGCTCTTATATGGACAGGACACAGAACATCAGGAGGAGTGATCAGCTCTTTGTCTCCTGGGCGGAGCCCCGTAAGGGACAGCCGATCACAAAGCAGCGCCTCGCCCACTGGGTGGTAGAGGCTATAGCTTTGGCGTATGAAAGCAGGGGTCTGCAGCCCCCGGCGGGTTTACGTGCACACTCTACCCGCGGGATGGCCGCGTCCTGGGCTTTATTCAGGGGAGTGTCCGTTCAGGACATTTGTTCGGCAGCGAGTTGGTCCTCGCCTCTGACTTTTGTGCGGTTCTACATGCTTGACGTGTCCAGACCGTGCGTGGCCAGTGCGGTCCTGAAGTCATAACGGAACTTATGGACCTTCCCCATACGGCCGGTTCTTGTTCGATAAGCTGTCTGGCAATACGGGAGCTACCATATCCCATAGCGAGACACCGAGTGAATATTATGAAAAAGAACGTTTGGTTATCTAACATAACCCCAGTTCTTAGAATAATATGAGCGAGGTGTCTCGCCAGACAACCCTTCTTGCTGGGCGGTGAGAAGAGGTTTGCTTGTTGAATTGAAGTGACGTGATCTGCGCACGCTTTAGTAGTCGGGGCTACTGGGCGTGGCGTAAGACGAGCACTTTCACCGGCCAATCAGGATTGGCAGATTGAGATAAATGCTTCTATCAGGGCTGCAGGAGGCTGCATCCCATAGCGAGACACCTCGCTCATATTATTCTAAGAACTGGGGTTATGTTAGATAACCAAACGTTAACCGCCATACTTGAATTCGGGGTGTCTGCAGGATTATATTTGGAGGCAAGTCAATTTCTTGGCAAGTCAAGGGCAGTGAGAACTTTCTAACTCTTTCTATCTATCTATCTATCTATCTATCTATCTATCTATCTATCTATCTGCATTGTTTCTAGCGCTGGGGAAGACCAGCGGTGTTCAAAGTGGTAGGACCTGGATGGTACTTGATCTTTCATGCATTTTTGATGGTGAGGGGAAAAAAAGACTATTAAAAGTCTATAAAAAATACTTCTGTAACACTATGATATCAGTAAAACAACTTTAATTTATGTGAAAGCAGATTCCACCTCTTCTCTTTTTACCCGAGAGCCCCATACTGCGATCTGCTTGAAACTGAGGTGTGCAGTCTCGGATGTGCTCACCAGGTTTTGTTGAAACAGAAAGCAGCAGATCTATGGAAGTCCAATACCCATACTGGCAAAGATTCTCAGAGAGAGCTCATAACTAAGCCTAGAAATTCCTGCCAAGGACTCTTAAGAGTGATTCAGATAATTGCTGAGAGCAACTCTGAGTAAAGAGACCACAGAAATGTTTATCTTAGTGAGGAGGTGCGGTTGACCCCGTTTCTAGGTGTGGTTGACCCCGTTGCTAGGTGTGAGCCTGTCTTCAAAGAGCTGTAATTGGTTGATACGACAAACAAACAATCAAAAACAAAAAAACACAAATATGCTCCTAGTAATCAATGGATAGAAATTAACTGAATAGACAGGATTTAGAAATGTGACATGATGATGAAGAAACTTAGCAAAATTAAATTATTGTCACACGGCATCCAAATGTCATTATTTCGATGTGCTTGTTATCTTTACTCGCCATTCTGGTCTTTTTACTACTTAATCCATTTCATGTTAATGTGCTCTCACCTGTAAGAATTTTACTGGGATTGCCAGTTTGAACAAAGCAGTTGAATTTGGCAAAACGACCGACATGAAATGAAGAAAAAAAACTGGGGAAAACTGAACTAGACAGAGGAGCAGCAGGATGAGTGAGTCTTTTTCTCCGCTTTTACACACCAGCCTGGAATGTGAGAAGCGCTGCATGCAGCAATCAAAAGCCAGAAACATAACAACTTTTTTCAATTATTTTGGAATCTTTAATATTGAGAGCATTTTACAGTCTGTAAATAATATTGAAATTCTTTCACTTTTTATTCATGATTATTCAATATTTTTCCCTCCATAAAATTACGTTACTAGAGCCACACCTTTAACACGTCCGACTGCTGAAGAAATGAATTTCCCCTAATGAAGATGATGAACTTTATCTCATCCACATATTAATAATTGTATGATTGTTTTAGAAGTTAATGTGCGCATTTCCTCCACTGTTTAGGTGTGGATCAGCCAATCAGCTCTCTCCGTTTCCTCCATCTTCCCTGCTAGAGACACTCTTAAGCTCGGTGAAAGTCCTGCTCACTGCTCCTAACATTTCTCACTTTAGGAGCTCTCTTAAGGAATATGTTTTTTGTGAATAACTTGTTGAGGTAAAATTCTAAGAAAAATTGAGCAACAGCTACTTTTAGTCTTAGGATTCTTTGTGAATATGGCCCTGGTTTTTAAAGCTTATCCATTTTGTTAGCCAGGGAGCAGACATAATGCAGGTAGATTGAGGGCAAGGGTGTGTGGAGTCCCCATTGACAAAGGTTCACAAATGTGCCTGCCCCATTACCTCGCCTGAGTCTGGTAAATTCCACAAAGAGCTGCTCCAGCGCTACACTAAAATATTGCTGAAATTGGGTCAATGAAAAATGTATTCAAAATGCAAGATCTTTTCCCACAAGATCATGGATTCTGAATTAGTGGGTAAGAGGAGGTTTCACTAGGAAGTTAGATCAATACATCCCCAGTAATCAAGGTTTGCTAAGGTGTAATCTACATAACAGATCATTCTGCTGATGCACAACTACAAAATGATCAAAACAGAAGGGAGGATGACTGCCAGGAAACCGGGAAATAGAATACAAAAAAAATCTAAAAATGTTCAAGAAATAATCAAAACTACTTAAAAATACTAGGCTGACATTGCTAAAAAAATAAGTTAAAGAAAAGATTGTAACTGACAAACTTGCTTACCATTCTCCGTGTTGTCTCCAACACACTGGTCAATGGACTCTGAGAGGCCCAGAGTGGCTGTTGAGGACATTCTTCCCAGTATGGAAGCCAGTGAGGGGCCTTTTCGCTTTGGGATATTCTCCTGCTGGTCCTCATCCTCCTCTGACCCTTCCTTCTCAAGTTTTATGAGAGCCTCCAGTGTGAGCTCATTGAGATCTCTACCAAAGTGCTTAGCCACGGCCTGAAGCTCGTCACTCTCATCCGATTCCTCCAACTTAGATGACGTGGAGTTTAAGTCTTCATTTAGACACTCTGAGGAGAGAAAACATGACCAAGGGATGTAAGGATATAATTCATTTGGTTAATCTTGATACAAGCACAGTCAGAGATCTGTTGGAGATTATCAGTAAACAAACAGCATCATGAAGCATCATGAAGACCAAGGACAGCAGATGGGTCAGGGAGAAAATTGGGAAGTTGATGGAGGGTTAGCTTAGAAAACATTATCAGAAGCTTTAAGCATCTCTCAGAACACTGTTCCATCATCTGAACATTGAGAGAATGTGGCTTAACTGCACACCTACCAAGACATGGTCGTTCACCTCAACTAACAAGTATCAATAGACAAGAGGGCCATAACAGCTTGGAGGGGGAGAACCAGTAGACAGTTTAGCTGTCATGGATTCAAAGAAATCTGGTCTCAGTGGCGAAAAGAAAGCCATTTTCAACATATTCTACGAACCATATAGGTGACTAGGTAAACACTGAAAAATGTGTTCTGGTCAGATAAGACAAAAAACACTGCCTACCACTTTGAACTCACCATGTCAATGGTGATATCTGGTGGTAGAAGCATCATGCTTTTCACTCACAAGGGACAGAGAAGCTGGTCAGAGTTAATGGAAACAATGGAAGGAACTAACCACTGGCCAAAAAACAAACATTTATGTGTGTGTATAGATGACTCAGTCTTCACAGATTCAATAGGACATTTCTCAAATTACGTCAAATTGGTAAATTTACAACAGTCCAGTGTGCATGCCGTGCGGCCATATTAAAGTCGTAAAAACAGAGGGATAAGGCCTGAATAGTTTACTTTTCAGTCAAATAGTGAATAGATCTCGCCTCAACAGACATATGGCAATAAGAAAACACTGCTGCATTGGTATCTGCTGGAGTCCCTCGGGATATGATGATAGTGATCATATGAAGGGAGTTTTTTTTTCCAATGATTTTCTAAAACCCCAAAGGATTGCTGAGAAATGTCAGTGTTGGATACAAGCTTGTAACCGGGAAGACTTTACTATGGAATCTGACCAAAGACATCTGTATGCTCTCTATATTTCCTCGGTGGTAAGGAGCCAACACTTAAATGTCCAGACCTAACATCAGTGACTGCAACATCTGTGCAGATAGGCAACGTTTATTTGGCTTTTTCTCAGCAGAATGAAAACATCATCATACAATCCATGAGGTCTCTTCATGTGAGCTTCTGTGTTGCATAGTCCGCTTATTTTAAGCGGCTTGGGGCTTGTTATTCTCAAAAGTCAGTTATAACTTTTGTGAGTTGGCAGTTGTGGTTTCTTCCCTTTGTTTTTGAATGTGAAGTCAAAAACCAGCTAAATACATACATTTGTGATGATTACAAGCAGCGTCTGTATTACGTAAGTCACTTGTTTTTCTCACAATGAGCTTGTGTGTGTGTCTGCGGAGGTGTGTGTGTGTGTGTGTGTGTGTGTGTGAAGGTGAGATGTCTGATTACAGCGGGATGATTGATTTTGCAACTTTAGAAAAGAAGCTGTTTTTAAGTCTATTTTTTGCAATAAGCCCTATAATAATTTAAAACCTAGGCCTGTAATAAAAAAATATTTCTACAGGGATTCAGCAGGTTTCTTCCTCGCATTTGATCCGTTGTACAAGAGGAGAGCCTTTCCTACTATCTACTAATATTGTTTTCTTAAGGCCTCTACGTTTCAACCAATGTTTCAGCTGTTCTAAATGTCTAAACATTTAATTTATTGATGGGGAGCTGATTTTA